>NW_017275522.1:0-291138 GCF_001594065.2 Cyphomyrmex costatus | reverse complement strand
TAAAAATAGGTAAATTTTTTTGTTTTGGTGTTAAATGACTCGGTGAAACAAATCATACGAAACTCATTAAAAAAGTAATTTAAAGCTAAAGATTCATTCTTTCGAATGCTTTAAACTGCATTTGTGTGAATTTTTTAATTTATGCCGTGAGATATCACAAATTTTGTAAAAAGTTTTGAAATTTGATGCATCTTTATTTATTTTTCGTGTAACTCATTAAAATATTTGTAAGATCGTTTTTTAAAGTATCGACCTAAAAAGTAGAAATTTTAAGCTGTAAAATGTTTTTTTTAACATCTTGATGCAATGATCTTTCACGAAGTTGTTCCATCTTGAAATTTCCCTATTTTTAGAATAGATATTGTGTTAATTTCTTTGGTAAGTGTATTTCTGTAGAAATACATCTCATTAAAATGGCATATACACTAATATGTTTTCTTATATTCTTTAAGTCCAATACAGTATATCGTATAATTTGCGATCTGGAATGGTACAAATTGGAACCAAGAAAGGCGAGAAGTCTTATTTTGTTAATAATGCGAGCCAGATATCCTTTCCGTTTCACTGCAGGAAAGATTTTTCCATTAACAATGGCTACTTTTTGCAGTGTAAGATTATTTAGAATTCTCTCGTTTTATAATTTTACTTCTTTATTTAATGAAAAACTGTTTTACTTTTATATGTAACTTCTCGTTTTTACTCTCTTTCTCTCTTTTTCACATACAACATATTTTTTAGTTAATATCTAATAACTGTTTTATTATTTGTTTAAATAAAAGTAACTTTTTAGATACTGAAGACATCATGTGGTTACATCTCATTTTTATTGGCAAAACGTGGTTGAAGATTATATAGTTATTCATGAAAGAAGTAAATGTATGTTTGCTTTAAGTTAAGTATAATTACGAGTCTTAGACAATCTAAGTTATTACGATAAAAATAAAGAACTGTGTTTCATGGACTACTTAACATTATAATTATTAATTATATTATTAAATTTCCTGTCATATAACGATATTATCAGAAATAATCAGGATATAATAAGTAATTATAGTTACGTAACGCCATTACTGTTACGAGTTACTTTCTTTTGTATCAGACTGGTAATGACGTTACTTTTTTTTGTAACTGTAATGATAACCTAGTTACATTCTTTTTCGCTAACAAATTTTACAGTTCTACCTCTATTGTTATTTTCTATATTTTATAAACCTATTTATGGCATAAATTTTGCATATTTAATTTTCAACTTTAATCAACATTTATATAAATTTATAAATTGTTATTTTTAAAAAGTAGTTTTCCCCTGGAAAATAATTTAATAGTAATAAAATTTTTAATAAACCAATTATATTTATAATTATTATATTACGAGATAAGATTATGACGTGCATTTAGTATATAGATACGAATGTACTACACAGCTACAAAAATAAATAAACGATATCATTTATCAATAAAATTCTTTATAATGAAACTAAATCAAAAAATTTATATTTTATATATTTATTAAATATATAAAATAATTTATAATTTATATATTTATTAAATATATAAAATTTTTCATATCTTATATATTTTCATATTTACATAATTTCGTATTTTATACTTTTATTAAACAATTTCTAATGTGACAAATATTTTATTGCCCAAAAGTAACTCGATGGAAGTAGACTCCTGTGTATTACGTCCAAAGAAAAACAAGAAATCGATAGTACAAAAGTATAATACAAAATTTCGTCTTAATGTTTGTTTTTGAATAACATTTTCTTTAATATAATAATGTTTTATAAATTTTTTGTATTAATGCAATCTGTGTTTTACCAAATTAACATGGCACAATAAATGTATATGTGTGTGTATGTATGTGTGTACTTACGTTATTATATCTATATATGAGGTTTATGACTTGCTTCAATTTTGATAATATAATTTATCGACCTGCTTACACGTTCAATATTCAGATACATTAAAGAACTTGTTATTTCACTGAAAGAATACGACTTGCCTTTGAAAACCATACCTTATAAAATAACGGTATTTAAACAATAAAATTTTATCACTGGGAGAGCATGAACAATTGAAAAGTATAAATTATTATCCAATCTACACATAATATTACATTCACTCATTTTTATCACTTTTACTGCGATAATGAATATGTTTTCGAAAGAGACATTTAAAAAATATTATACCTACGTATATACTAATACAGAAAGTCTCATTAAAGATGCAGTAGCCTTATACTTCTTGTTTCGCATATATAATGAAGCAATAAAAACATGCAATTTAACTTTCCAAGTGAGTATCGGCGAATTTATAATGTTGTGCAACATTTTTATCTCTTATTTTATTAGACCAGACATAAACGATTTTTATATCTCGAACATTTATAAAATTTTTTTTCATGATATCAGTAGCTGTAATTGGTAATAGCATTCTTAATATTTAATGCCACGTTTTACAGAGTAGTTGAGTTCCTACATTTATATGGAGAGGATATGTAATGATCATTTAACATCATACCGTGGAAAGAACAAGACATTCTGTAAGTTTAGTTTTCAACATGGATATTACAAATCCTTTAGGATACAGAGGTACTGACTTCATATTACATTTTTCCCATTTATTAATCGTGTTTTATATACACTTTTCGGCAAAAAGAGCCACTAAATTCTTATTAGATTAATTTATAAGACTAATTTTTAATACTTTAAGTAGCAATAATTTAGTGATAAATCATATCAAAGTAAATTAAAGTTTAAAGTAAAACTTGTACATTTTGCTTGTTAAATGAGAAAATCGAAATTGATTCACAAAAACCTTTTATAAAACGTTGAAATAATATTTTGATAAGTAAAAAAAAATTTTTTTCTTTAAATTGTTGCACTGTTCAGGTGAATTGGCTTCTCACGATACAAAAATGTATGAGTTTTTATGTTTACTGGATTTCTAGTAAATACAAATAAGAAATTAAATATTTTTTTCTCGACTGCTGCCAACCAAAGATTTGCAAAAAACGTTGACAATATACGTTTCATCGACACGTATCGGTTGTAAGTGAATATTTCCCCGTAACTCAATAATATATTTCTTTATCAACTTTTGAATTCTTATGGACTGAGTTTGGTTTATAATCTATAATTATCATTAATTGTACTGTTAATAAATAAAAATATTTTCGTCAACACAACACACACACACACACACACACACACACATGAGGTTTTGATTGGTTAGAATGAGTTCTCGTTGTATGTTTTTTGGTTAAATCTAGGTATATTAAATCAATCAACTAATGAAATGTATTGTAAATAGTGAACTTTAGAGACTAAGGGTCATGATCTGTCACTCATGGTCGTGACCTTGTCAACATATGTCAAGGCCATTGGAGCTGGATCCATTTTGTCAATATTTACCCGATAATTTTTCATTAAGTTATCGCTATTCAAAGATATGAAAAAATTTTTTTTAATTTAGTAACTTTTTTCTCGGCGAATGTATCTATTTAATTTGGAATTATAAATCAATTCTTCACTAATTGATTTACTGACATCATTGTTTACTTTTGTTATGTAAAAATATATAATATTATAAACATTAAACATTAAATATGAATATTATTCTTACAACTTTATTATCTACGTTGCATAATAATTTATTAGATTTCATGTGGGCAGTTAATATACATCGTTTAGGATTCGAAGTGGTGGGCTTGTGGCCTAAATCTAATAAATGCACTAAGAAAAGTTTGTGCCCAAAAATTTGGATTGGCATCATTATTATTTTATTAATATTTGTCTCTAATGTTCCGACGATATGTACACTTGTACAAATTTGGGGTAATATGATACTTGTAATCGACAATTTACATACAGCATTACCCCAGATAATGGTATCAGTGAAATACGTTATCTTTCTAAGGAAACGAACAGGTATGTCCAAAATTATATAAACTAAAATATTTAACATCATACTTCGTTACTTTGTTAAATCATTTTTGATAAATAGCTGTAATTACAAATATATTTTAGATATTGTAGTAAGAAACCAGAAATTATATTTATTATGGAATTTTTGATTTAATCCTACATAGAGCAATTTATAAAAATAATTTATAAAATGTCCACACACATAATTCTCTCTTCAATGCGATAGTTTACAAACAACATAAGTCTAAATAATAAATATTTTAGCGCTTTTTTAACAATTTACATTTTATTGATAATTATTTATATTTTCAAGTTTTCTCGTCAATTATAAATATGATGGCAGAAGATTGGATGGCATTTAAGCTGGATGAAGAAAGAGATGTGATGATAAAACGAGCACGAACAGCGCGATTAATTATGATGATTGGATATGCTTTCGTGTTAACATCGTTCTTCACAGTAAATATTCTTCCTTTCTTTGGCATTCACGTATTGTCAGTAACGAATACCACGGATCGACGCAAATCATTACCTTTAGAGACGTATCCCTTCTACGATATAGATAAAAGCCCGCAATTTGAGTTAACGTTTTTTATTCAGACCATGACATCGTTTCTGGCAGCTATTATTTATATGTCGGTAGATTTGTTTCTAGTTGTAATCGCTCTTCACATTTGTGGCCAGTTAGAAAACTTTAGATATCGATTAATTAATTTAATCTCATACAAAGATTTTAATAAAATCTTAAAAGATATTGTTGCAACTCACTTACGTCTTATCAGGTATGAACTTTTATTTTGACAATATAACGTTTAACAATATTAATTTAGAAATATGTTATTAATATTTTCTTTCGCACATTTTGAAGTTTGAATGTGAAATTTTTTAATACATATGTTATCGGTATACACTAGATATACTGTAATTTTTGACAAAGCGCTCTTGTGTATATAGAGTGGACTAAACTGAGTCTAAAAGTTACCATTTTACATCTTTCATATTAAATAACGAGACATTTACTTATGAAAATAGGCAAATTCAGCCGTTTTCTCTACTGTTTAAATATACGTGCAAAAATATACTGTTTAAATATACGACGAGATAAGATCGTCCAGTAAGATGATTGTCGTCGCTAGACATGTTAATACCAATGTCACTTATAAACAATATGTTTAGCGACGAAGAACGTGCATCTCTCTAGGTTTTATCTCGTAATTGTATTTGACAATAAGTGAGGCAAATTTGGCTATTTCCAAAAATTAATTTTATATTATACAATAACTCATTATACGAAAAATGCAAAATGGTAGAAGATTCACAGTTTATAGTCCGCTCTATATATAAAGAGCGCTTTGCCAAAAATTACTGGACATTCTATATACATATCTGTGCGTGCGTGCGTGCGTGCGTGCGTGCGTACATATTATAACACAAATGTTAATGTTGTGTGACACTATGTATATTTTATTTACTTCCCAATGCAATGATCTCTCCTGTTATATTTTAATAACCCTTACACATTTGCAATTGTAAGACTTGTTAGTCAATATCATTTTTTTAGCGTATATAATTGTAATAATTATATTAATAATAAATATTAATAAGGCTTTATGATAAAACAATATGAACAAAAGAAGGGCAAAGAGCCACTAATATAACAGAAAACCTTAATTCAAATAATATCAGTATTACAAAGAACTAAAACAAACGTTTCAACACTAATCGGGTCATTCTCACAATGTTACAAAGAATATGTTACAATAACCGTTCGGTGTCGAAACGTTTGTTTTAGCTCTTTGTAATACTAATATTATTTGAATTAAAGTTTTCTATTGCATTATTGGCTCTTTGCCCCTCTTTTGTTCATATAATTTAATTATATTAAAATAAATAAACGGTCTATATCGAACTAAATGAATTTAATGTTGTTCTTAAATTTTAATTTAACGAAACGTATGTACACATCTACAATAAACTTTTTTCTATTTCACACCGACATCCAGTGCATTGACTCGACTAGGCATTATTATTTCTTCTTTGATTTTTATCTCACGAGTCTATATAATTAATAATTTATTATATCTTAAATTTTAATTTGCATTGCAGAAAAACAAGCGAAATTTACTAATTAATTATATTAATGTCAGTACAATTTCGTTAGACAAACCTAATTAGGAATTTAGCAAATTATATTGAATATTCGATAATCTATGTATTATATTTTATGTTTAACATATTTCTGAATATGTATGTACGAGGGTAGTTTGATAAGTAAAGTTAGAGATAACAATTTGAATTTTGTAATATAGTTTGTTTTTCGATATAGTCGTTCTTCTTTGATTAGTAGATCTTCTTTGCGATATCTTCGAAATCTTCAATATACTCGTTTACCTCGTGTATGACCCTTCATTTGACTCAAATTTTGATCTAGCCAGAAAAGAGTTGAATTTTGAGAGGGTCTGTTTAATAATTCTCAAACAATAAGTTACTGTCAGAATGACTTGCGACCCTACAATATTCATCCATAGATAGGAGGGACACTTTACAACTACATATACAGATGTCGCCGTTGCTCTCTATTAGTATGCGCGACCAAGTTACTTATCAAACTCATCCTCGTATATACCCAGTATGTCCCATAAGTTCCCGAACAAAATTTCTGCAAATCGTATTTTAATTAACACGATCTAGCGGAAAACGCATGAACTACGTACGTGGTATGAATTCTTGTAAAAGACCTCCCAATGTTTTATCAGTAACATGTATGATTGCGGAGAACTGCCGTTTTGCGTAATTCAAGTTTGTGTACCCTCGTCGGATTTTTGAAGATGGAAGGAAGAGCTGCGATCAAATTTTGCGTAAAACTGCGAAAATCATTTACAGAAACACTGGAGATGTTTCAAATGGTTTTTGGTGTGAATGCTGTATCTCGTACTACGATTTACACGTGGTTTCGATGTTTTAAAGACGGTCGCGAGTCGTTAGATAACGACGAGAGGTGCGGAAGGCCGGTGACACAGTGTACCGTAGCAAACATCGCAGCTGTTCGTTCTCTCCTCACCGAGGACCCCCACCTCACTTTGCGCGCAATAAATAAATGGTTAAACATTTCGAAAAACACGGTCTCGTTAATTGTTCGCATGAAGACATGAAGCGGAGGAAGATTTGCGCGCGCGTTATGCCCCATTTTTTGACAATGCAAGGCCGCACTCGGCGTACATTCTGCAGCAGTTTTTCGCGCAACAACAGATTCCTGACATCAATCACCCGCCGTATTCTCCTGATTTTTCTCCAACACTTCTTTTTATTCCCCAAGGAGAAACTTCAGATGAAAGAACGTTTTTTTGAACATATTAAAACGATCCAAAGTATCGTGACCAAGGAACTCAAGGCCCTCAAGGCGATTCTAGTTAAGATCTACTCCCACAGCTTCGATTCTCTGTTCGACCGTTTTAACGCGTGTTTAGCTTCGGAAAGGGACTATGTAGAAAACTACAGTAGGACCTCTTTATAATCACACGCTCGAAACTAAATGTGACAATATTATCTCTGCCCCAAAGCAGGACTGTACGTAGCCTTTTTAAGAACATATGTAGCACTCACTGAGAGAAATGTTTTGATAACTATTTATTTTATTGAGATGTGACTAACAAAACAGATTTCTTCAGTAAGAAAGCTTTTGACACAATTTGACGAAATACCATATTTTCTTACCACATCTTTAATTTTTTATCTGGAAGCAATTTCCTTAATTATATCTGTTGCTTATTATTATACACTTCCTCTTTTGTTTCATGTTTACACTTAAAAATAATTAAGCAACTAACAATTATGCAAAATAATTAATTTATAAGTTGTAGGTTATTCCTAAAGGTTACAATTGAACACAAAAATACGAACCTAAGTGCGTCTTATAAGTAGACAACTGCGCATTGTTTACTGGGCTGCGTTCGGAAATATTACCTAGATTTCCCTGAGTATCATCTTATCCTTGTTGTTCATTCAATGTTAAACAAGGATAAGACGATACACGGAGGTACTCGGGTGATAATTCCGAACGCAGCCTGCGCAAACAGTTGTCATGGAAACGCGTCACGTGGGTTACAAACGTGTGCTTATACGGAGGTCGACTGTGGACTATTGGGAGGTCGTAACTATAAAAAGGTTCTACTGTAAATAGAATACAATCATTTATTTTACTTGCGTATGAAATTTTGTTCGAGAACTTATGGTATATATTGTGTAGTATCTATTGTTTTGGTTTAATGTGCTAACCATTTTAAATAATTTTATTTTAGATTTGCTGACAATATCGAAAATACTTACTCCTTGTTGATGTTAACATTGATCATTTATTTTGGTGTTGCATTTTGCCTAAATGGATTTTTATTTACTTTTGTAAGATTTAATAAAACAAATACGAGAAAATGTTTAATGGCATATAATGTAAGGTAACTTTGATATGTATGCCGCATAAATATAGTAAATAAACTTAAAATTAAATATTATTTACTATATTTAAGGTAAATAATACCAGAATTGAGTGTTATTTTATAAAATTATTACAAAGGTAGTTATAAGTTATACTTTATATTTTACCTTATATATATTATATTTGTTATAAAAATTGAGTACAAAAGTATAACATAAAAGGAACAAACGACAAAATATATTATAAGAAATAAAATATTCAAACTCATTGTTACTCAAATTTTACAATAAAAAGTAACTAATAAGTAACTTCTAAAATAGCATTCCGAATCCTGAATACTAAAAATATAATAAGGTAAATAATTATTAACAGATACTTCGTGCTATTTATTATTATAAAAATATCAGAAATCCCTATATCAAAATATTCATATTTCACATAAGAAAAGCTTTTTAAAATCTTTATTTTTTTGCCATATACATATAGTATATGTATATATATAATATATACCATATATATATATATATATATATACAGGTGGAACATATAACTATTTATGAATAACAAATCTAAGCATTTGTATTTTGCTGCACTTCTTTCTTTTACTGTCCCTTTTTATATACTACCTAATAATCATTAAGCCTGTTGCACTCCCTACAGTAATCATTCTGTGTAAGTTATTATATATTTTTGCACTACTTTAACATTGACATATCATCAATTCAACTGACATTATTACTGTGAATAATATATTGCGAAGAATATTACTACGTCGACCCGCCATCAGAGGTCTATAGATATTCGTTAAGATTCTCGCAAGTGCTTTGATACGCGTATATCTGTATATATAGAATCTCGATTTAATAACTAAAACAGGCGTCTAAGGTAGGCTTCCATTACAATACCTTACTGATGAGTCCAGTAGTGGAAGCCGAGACGAAACGCCAACATTACGTGATATTCTTCGCAATATATTAGATTGATTTAAAGATTTTAATGAAAATTGGCTCATTGCCCTTATTTCATTATATTAGTTGAATACTTATTGAGCCTTATCATAAATATTTATAACATAGAGATATATTAATAGAGTGGTTGCGTTCAAATTACCCTCACTCTAAATTTTTCTGATTTCTGAGCTGTATATCTCCGCGCGGCTTAAATATCGAAGTTACTCTACGCCCCTTTGCTATCTTAAAATTTATTGACCGAATGAGATAATATAATACCATAGCGGACTAAGCTAGGTCACGGGTGCTTCTAAATAATTGTGTGTGAATTTATATACTACGAATGTAATTCTTCGATTGCACGCCGAAAATTTTCAGAATTGAAACGCAACATTATAAATAAACTACCGCGTAGTTATATCACAAGTTAAATTGACTAACAATTTAACATTGTTGATGTTGTTTACGCATCTTATATCGATCTTACTAATGTTTTATAATCTATTAAAAACTATAAATAATTAATTTTTAACTGCGAAAAATAGTACCTCGGCAGGGAGTTGAACTCTAGCATTCCGTGCGAGAGTCTTAAACTTTTAGACTATAGAGCCTCGTTTCAAACTTGCGTTTCAAGTCTGAAAATATTTCGGCGCGCAATCGAACAATTATATTCGTAGTATGATATATAAATTCACGCACAATTATTTAAAAGCACCCGTGATCCAACTTAGACCGCTGTAGCATTGTCTCATTCGATTTGAAATTTAGCATTCCAATAAGAATTGATATTGTTAAAAATTTATGTTTTAGATATTTAATGAAGTAAAAATAGATAAAACTGTTATCATACAAGGATATTTTTCAATATTTATGCTTCTTATTTTATTGATAAATACTTTTCTGTATTGTGAAGCAGGAGACCTTATAACAGAGCAAGTAAGTTATACTTATACGAGAGCTATTATATTATGTAGAAAAAAAATGCAACAGATCATTTCTCAGCTATAATTGTAATATTCTATTATAATAATATTATAAATATAATATAATATTATTATTATTTTATTATTATTTATTCAAGTTATATGATCCATTTCTGTATCCTCTACAAGAAATAAGAAGTTATTTAAATCGTTATTAAACTGTTATTAATATTTTTGGAAATAATCTTTATTAAGAGAAACTGCGTGGACATTAATGTTTTCTTATATGTATTCATTAAGTGCAATGCGGTACATCGTGCAATGTGCGATCTTGAATGGTACAAATTGGAATCAAGGAAGGCGAGAAGTCTTATTTTATTAATGATGCGAACTAAATATCCTTTTTATATAACTGCAGGAAAGATTTTCCCATTAACGATAACTACTTTTTGCAATGTAAGATTATCAAGTTTTCTCTCGTTTTAAGTTTACTTCTCATGTGTAATTCTATTTTCACATTTAATTTCTCCCTCTCTCTCCTCCCTCTTTATTCCGCCCCCTCCCTCTCTTTCTTTTTCATATCAGTTATTAGTTTATTCTTATTATTAAAATATTATTAGTAAAATGTAGTATTACAATAGTATAAGTTGTATATAGCAATGAAGTAGATAAGTAGAAACATACTAATTCCTTTATGTATGAATTTATTATTAGTCAAAAAGTCATCTAAATTTTAAGAGTACTTCTATAATCTCCAATAAAAAAATAAGTCAATACAAATTACGATATTTTACCGTATAAATGGAATGTGTATAGTAATTGATTTAGAATTTATCTTTTGGTAAATCTTTTAGTTTTGTTTTTAAAAATTTAATACTGAAAAGTTGGTCTACTAATCCCGGTCTCTCCTACATAAGAATATCGATAATAAAAACGTATATCTTAAAATAATAAATAATAATAGGCTCTGTAAGAATAAAACAAATGAGAACAATTGAAAAGCTAAGAGCCAGTTATATAATAAAGAACGTTTAATTTAACCTTTACAGTACCAACTACAATTTGGTGCCTCATCTGTACAAATATGGGTCACTAGATTTCGTTCGTTTTTTTCACCTATTCAGAATGATTGAAAAAATCTCAAAAAATTCACTAACATACTTTAAACTTTCTAGAATAAATATTAAAACTTCATTTTGGAAAATATTAAAATGTAGTATAATTTATAATTATCAAAAGCTTGCGAGAAACTTGCACGAACAGGAATCGCTCGGTCACTAGTGACCCAGATTGTACTGTAAGGGTTAAAAACATAATTATTATTTTCAGATATTGAAATCATCGATGGGCTATATATCGTTTTTATTGACAAAACATGGCATAAAATAGAAAATGATACATTAATATTTAATAATTATATAAATATATCAATGGATATGTTCGTAGTTACATACTCACAAATAAATACAATTTCCCGAGCAATAATTCTTACCTAGTCTGTATCTTTTATTGTTACTGTAGTGAAAATAAAAGTATATCTTTTCTATTGGTTATTATTTTTTATAAATTAAGTTCCATTAAACGTTGTGTAATATGACAAATATTTTCATTACACGAAAATAGTTCAATAGACGTTAGGCATTACATATAAGAATCGAGAAACCAAAAATCACACACACGCAAATTACTATATATACTCATATAATATAGTATTGTCTAAATATTTATTTTTGAATAACAGTTATTATTCGTTATTACGTATATTATAATATTAGTTTTTGTAGAAATTGTATTATTTTTTGTTTAGAAATAAATTCACATATTAAGAATTAAAATTTAGAATAAGTATAAGGACAGTATGAAACAAATGTCTCTCTAGACAAGTTTTAACAAACTTATAACGTACAATATACGAAGCAATATTTTTCTCCTTACATCAAAACTTTTTCTGTCTCTTACCAGACGTAAACAATTTTTATGACTTGCTATACACTTATAAAGTTTTTTACCTTACCAACAACTGTAATCAATTACGGATAGCATTTTTAATATTTAATACAGCGAGGGTACCAGTTCCTTGCTCTTATATAGAAAGCATGCGCAATAATCGTTTTACATTTTATGGTGGGAAGATCAGGACGATCTTCTCCAAGTTAGTCTTCAACATGAACATTACGGGATCTTCAGGTTATAGAGATATGAATTTCATATTATATTATCTATATATATATTCCGTTTTTATTACGCGTGTTCTGTATACTCAATTATAATTTTATATCATAAATCCTTATCACCGCGTTATTGTTATCTTCTGTTACAATTAGTCTTTTAATCATTTACGTATTAATTTATAATTATTTTATCTAAATCTTTTATTTTGTATAAAAAATTAGATTTTGTATGGGCAATTGAACTACATCGTTTAGGCTTGAAACTAATAGGTTTGTGGCCTTCAACCGATGAAGTTTCTAAGAAAAAATTTGGATCTAACATTCGCGTGGGTTTCATTTTCATTACCGTAATATTCGTCTCTGGTATACCGCTTGTATGCGCGCTTATACGAGTTTGGGGCGACATGGTACTTATGATAGATAATTTACGAATTACGTTACCTCTTATAGTGGTTTCATTTAAATTTATTATTATGCGATGGAAACGAAAAGGTACGTGTCATATAATTTAATATAAACTATTTAATTGAATCTTGTACATCTATTTCATTTTTATATTAAATTACATATATTTATATATTTATAAAACATCGTTACGACATCAAAGAAACAAGACGTTACATGTGATTATTTCTTCTCTTGTTCTTCCTTTCTGTCTTTTACTTTCTTTTCCTATCCAAAATAAAATTAAATTATTAAACGTTTTGGTAATTTTATTATTTCACAAGTTTACATAACTGTATTTATTTGTTAAGTACCCATCGAATTTTGAATCAAATGTCAGTGTTTGATTTGATAATTTGATAGTTTAAAAATAGTTATAATTAATTATAAATAATTTAATGTTCTTGAATATTATTAATGTTGTTTTTTTCTGTATATTTCCAAGTTCTTTTATCCATTGTGAATATGATGGCGGAAGATTGGATGTCATTAAAATTAAACACAGAGAGAGATGTAATGATAAAACGAGCACGATCAGCTCGATTACTCATAATTTTTGGATATGTTTTAATGACATTTGCCTTTATCATGTTAATTATTTTTCCTTGCTTTGATATACAAATAAGACACATAACAAATCTTACCGATCGGAAAAAACCGTTACCACTGCAGACGTATTATTACTACAATACAGATAAAAGTCCGCAATTTGAGTTGACATTTCTTGTTCAAGCCGTGACGATTTCTCTAGCAGGTATAATTTATACATCAGTAGATGCTTTTCTTGGGCTCGTGATCTTTCACATCTGTGGCCAATTAGAAAACTTCAGACGCCGTTTACCCAATTTGATTTTGTGCAAAAATTTTAATCGAGCTCTGAATAACAGCGTAGTGTATCATTTAAGACTCATCAGGTATGAATTTTAATTGGAATAATAGAATATGAAAATTGAATAACAAATAATCAACGCAAAACATTTAAAAATATTTATTCTTGTACTCTTATCTTACCCTATAAATAACGAGACTGATGCTATAAATTAAATTTATTTATATCGATTAAATTGGTATAAATAAACTTAAGTTATATATAATAACATCAGCGTTAAAAACTGTTAAGCTTACAAAACTGTTTAGAATATTTTATAATTAGCAAACGGCTAAGTACAAATTTAATTATAACAATATTAAATTAAAATTATTTATATTTTATCTTCAAATATATAACTTCGTTTAAATGTAAACTTTCATTAGCTAAAATAATATTTCTCTTTAATTTTCTGTTTTATACTTCTAGATTTGCTAGTAACATTGAAAAAATGTTCTCATTAATGATGCTTGGATTGTTAATTTATTTTGGTATCGTATTTTGTCTATGTGGATTTTTACTTCTTAGTGTAAGTTCGGTGAAGCGAATATATTAAAAACGTTTCAATTCTTACACATTTTAATTTATGCAATATAACTTATATGAATTTATGTGTCTGACATGACTGTTGTATGTCTAACGTATAATAATTTGCTTTTTATTAATTAGCGAGATATATTATCTAGGTAGTTACTGATCAAAAGATAAATAATGTGAATATCGCACAAGCAATTTATATGGCAATTGCTGCTGTTATCTTATTGACGCATACATTTCTGTATTGTGGTGCCGGGGAGCTTGTAATAGGGCAAGTAAGTTATACATTTATGCAGATATACATTAATAAAAACTGTATATATGTGGATCATTTAGAAAGTAAGTTCCGATGGCCTATTAGAAAAGAAAAACAAGTATGTAATTACAGAAAATTTTTATTGTTTTAAAGTATATACACCTTACAGTATTTTTCTACATAATTGCCGCCATTGTTGATTCACTTATCGAGGCACTAAACTTTGTATTCCTTCGTCATAGAAAGTTGGCCTCTTGAGACAAACCAGATGATGACAAATTCTTTGACGGTAAATTTCCGTATTTTACAAGTAAAGAGAGTCGTAATTTATTTAAACATTATATAAACACACACTACAATGCACTAAACCAATAATTGGAAACCGCGTCTGCAATTCCTTGCCAATGAATCAACAAAGTCGGTACTCATGCGCACCATCGCAACCACGCCGCTGCGGCGGCAAAATTTAAAAACGTAACTTACTTTCTAGACAGCTCTCTCATATATAAGTATACACTGAGAAAAAAATTTATCAAATTTTAATAAATATTTTTTTAATAGTCCTAGCAGCATATTTACTTATAGTAAAAAATATTTAAATAAAGAAGAAAATGATAATCAAATTAATGGTTCTTGTATCTAATAAATATGTGTTTATTAAATATTCCACTAAGACTATTCAAAGAATAATAATAATACACTTGGGAGGCGGCCTCCTTTCAGAACCCCACCAATCGGAACACGCAGACGAGGTCCATTGTGTCTTCTCGGCTGAATAAATTCCTAATCAGTCCAGACCTGTTTTCCTCCAGAAACAATGGAGATCCCTGACTGTACCTGCTCGGGCTCCAGAAATTCTGAGTCCAGTATAAGCCGTCTATTTCCAGCGTAAGCTGAACATTTACACAGCACATGAAGAGTGGCCTATTCGTCATACTCGCGCTTTCTGCATTGTAGGGTATCTTAAAGGATCTGTTGAAGTCACACCTTATTGACATCCTGTCTTGCCTCAACTCAAACACGATTTCTTTCTAGAGCTTCCATGATAGCCGAGTGTGAGCCACACCGGTCGTTCATTTATCTTCGCATTTCAGCTTGTAAATAGTAGCAGCGGCTGCTGCCACTATTGTGAGATAGAGTGGTTCAATGCTAAATAGCAGTCCCATTGCCGCTACTGGCATTATCCTTATTGCTCCCACAGCACCCCTTAAAATAAAGGCTTTGACGCTTTCCAGCGATGCTCGAATCTCGGATAGTTGTGTCCTAGGTCACTAGACCACCGCAGCGTAAAGCAATCTTACAATTAGTAGCGTGTAGAGAAACGAGCCTATCGGTAAATCCGAGAAAGACAAGTCTCGTGATCTTCACCCGCAAGTACAAGGTGGTTCTCGTACAGGGGCCCATCTTAAGAGCCGGAATGACTCCTGAAACGTCGGTCAAGTATCTGGGAGTCATCCTAAACAAAAGGCTAAACGGGAAGCTGCACTTGGAAGCAATGTGCAGAAAAGCCTGCATATACTTCTAGATGTGCAGGAGAATCTTTGAGCAAATTTGAGGCAGCTGGATAGGGTGTTCTGGCTGTACTCAGCAATGCTCTGGCCAAAATTGCACTATTCAAAAAAAAGTATTTATTAAAATTTAATAAATTTTTTTTACAGGGTGTATATATATACTCTTGTGTGTGTGTGTGTTCTCATCGGTATTTAGTTTATATATATATATGTATATATTGTATACACATATATATATTATATAAAAACATAATATACTTTTAACATTGTATAGCATTTATGTTGTCAATTAATTTTTATACTTTATTTTTGTATATTATAGTTGCGTTTGCATATGTCTCTTTAAACTTATTGTTATATTGCCAGGCAGCTATTAAAAATTTATTGTTATATATATTTTGATATATATTTTTGTAAGATAATATTTTTATAAGCATTAATTATCTTTTAATAAAGTAAAATTTACTTGTTTTAATAAAATAATTTAAGTTTTCCTTATTAATAATTTTTCTTTAAATGTTGATATAAAGATAAAATTAATTAAAATAAAATTATTTTATTTATATTATCGTATATTTATTATTTTTTATAACAACTTATACTATAATAATATAAACGAATATTTAAATATAAGTTACATATACATATTTAATTGTTAAGTGTGCAGCTTTATATCGTGCTCTGTGTGATCTTGAATGGTATAAATTGGAATCAAGAAAAGCGAGAAGTCTTATTTTACTAATGATACGAGCTAATGAATCATTTCACATCACTGCAGGAAAAATTGTTCCGTTAACGATGACTACATTTTGTAGTGTAAGATTATATAGATAATAATTTTTCATTTACTTATGCTTTTCCATATATTAAATATAATCTAATGTATTTTTATATATATTTAATATCTTTGATTAAGCATGCCTACTCAGTCAAAACGAAAATGCAAAAGTTATAGTTACAAACATATAATAGAAAAATGAAATTAAGATTATTTTTGGGTAAATATTTTTTCCTTCTATAGTATATTCAAATAATAAGCCTCATTTCAGCTTTTAAAAACATCTGCTGGCTACATATCGTTCCTACTGGCAAAAGGAAGTTGAAGATAGTGTTTATATATTTTCATATTATATTATATATAGAAAAAGAAATAAATGTATTTCTAATAAAATATTTCTCAATATAGAAGCTATAATAATTATATTTTACTATTGTTAGTCAAAATAAAGTATGGTGTTGCTTACTTTAATGTTTATCATTTATTACAAATTATATTATTATGTATTTCAAAATGTAACAATTTTCATTGTTCAATAGTGCTAAATAGATTGCGGATTATCGCTGTATCATGATCCATTACTAATGCCAACGTTTCGTGAACCTTACAGTTCAATTCATCAGGGCGAGGAACGCACTAATGAATTTTTATTGTTCATCAAAAGAATAATTGGATCAAGTTAAACGATGTTATTTTTGTATGTTACATTCTTTTTATTTAGAAAAAAATGCTTTTATGGCTTAAATTATTCTTTAATATTCGTATATTTTGCGTACGTGGCTAAATGTAATAAAAATTATTATTAGCAAATATATTAATTGCTCCCAAATAAAACAATAAAATAACCTATATATATGGCCTAATATATCTAATATAGATCTACTCGATAACTGGGTAACTATATGATGACTTCAATAGATAACATTAATAAGTCATGCAAATTGTTTGTCAAATTGTCAATCAGTTTATTGTTTAATTTTTTCAGTCCATTATTGTCATCAATAAAAAAAAATGCAAAATGTCAAAACGTAATATCTTGTAAGTAAACACTTGCTTTCTATAACTACCAGGAGGTAATTATTAATTAATTTCCATACTTCGGGTTATATATGTTCTATATATATATATATATATATATAGTTCCGTATTTATACTTTACAACACTGTAGTTAGTTAATATTTTGCAATAAAAATAAAGTGTATTTTTACAATAAGAGCATCTGAAACGTATAACAATGAAAATGTATAACAACGACTAAGTTTTTGAACTGCAATTGTGCTGTGTTCTCATATGTACTATGATATATGTATAATCCGATTAAAAACGCATTCCTTCTCATTTAGAAATAAATGCGTATTAAAGTTTTCAAAAAACTTTACAAGCTCTCTCTCAACAACAAAGTATTATGACAGAATATTTTCCATCTCTCGTCGTAATAGACTAGACATAAATGCTTTCTATGAACGTTTTTTCATTCGAACGTTTATCAAGTTTTTTTACGAGACGAGTAACTATGATCAATTAGGGGATAGCATTCTTAATATTTAATGTTGCTTCGATGAGGCAAGGTAGGTTGTTGTACTTGCGTCACGAGCATGCGTGATAATCATCTCTCGTTAGAGAACGGAAAACGAAGAGGAGTTAATAGTTTTCAAGGAAAACAAAGCAGATTCTTCTGTATTAATCTTTATGGATATCTCTGAACGAAGAGGTTACAGAGGTTAGATTTTTATCACGTTTTTTACTTATCCTGAAATTTATTTTTGTGTAAGAATTTTTAAATTATTATTTTGCTGAATTAAGACATAAATTATTATATAATAAAATTAATTTGTGTTGTTTGCATTATACCGTCTTCAATTCTCTATTATTTATTGTATCTTTTCATATATAATGTGTGTGTATATGTGTGTGGATATATATGTGGATATCCAATGTTATTTATTTAAGATTTTGTCTTACCTTTGACATTTTTTAACTTTCTCAAATTTAAAGGCATATAGATTCTTTAATTTTTAGATACTAAATAGCTCAATTTTTGTATATATCAATTCACATTTTATTAAGAAATTCTTTAACTCTTTAATATTAAATTTCTGTTAGACTTTGTGTGGGCAATTGAATTAAATCGTTTCGGATTGGAATTAGTCGGTTTATGGCCTGAAACAAATGAAGTAATTAAGGATAAATATTACACATCCGATCTTCGCGTCGTCATTATTTTTATTATAATAACATTTATTTCTGGTATTCCACTCGTATGTTCTCTTGTACGAGTTCGACGTGATATGATACTTGTAATAGACAACTTACAAATTACATTACCCCTAATAGTAGTTTTATTAAAACTTATTACTATGCGGTGGAAACAGACAGGTTTGTCAAGAATTATTTAAATCATTTAATTATAAATTTCTTTTTATCGAATTGTTTTGCATTTTTCATATTTATAGCAAGCTCTCTCTCTCTCTCTCTCTCTCTCTCTCTCTCTCTCTCTCTCTATCAGAGAAAAGTTCAAATTTATTTAATTTTTTTTCTAATAATGAGTACAATAAATGCTTAATAATATTCTTACTTTATGAATTAGAGAGTAAACAATTTAATATTAATTATATTGCATAATATGTTATCTTGTATTTCTAAGCTCTCTTACCCATCATAAAGATGATGGCGGAAGATTGGATGACATTGAAGCTAGATACAGAGAGGAACATAATGATGAAGCGAGCGCGAACTGCTCGGCTGATTGTAATTTGCGGATATGTATTGATGATACTAGCATTTACTGTGATCATCGTTTTTCCTTGCTTTGGTATACCATTCAGACGCTTAACAAATCTCACAGATCGAGACAAACCGTTACCGCTGCAGACGTATTATTTCTATGATACAGATAAGAGTCCACAATTTGAATTCACAATTATTATTCAAGGCATAACAATTTTCTTGGCAGCTATAACATACACATCGGTAGATGCTTTCCTTGGACTTACGATTCTTCACATCTGCGGACAGTTAGAAAACTACAGAGGTCGATTAGCCAACTTGGTATCAGGCAATGATTTTAATAATGCTTTACGAAGTAATGTGAACGCTCATCTACGACTCATCAGGTTTTTTGCAAGTTTTAATTATAACTATAAAATTATGTCACACAAAATAAAATGTTGCAAAACTTGAGGAAAAATTAAGTTTTGTACATTTATTTAATCTTAAAACATAATACATTTTCGCACATAATAATAATGATATAAATGTATTAATCTATATATAGGACAATATATAGAGCATTTTTAGCACATTTATATTCTTATACCAACAATGCAAACACTGAAAACATAGCACTCCTGCACTTGCGAAAGTATAAACATGAAGCTTGTAGTAATTAAAAAATTTAATAGAGCATAAACATCCAATACACAAAACCACTACATAATTAGACAACAGTTTGAACACATAAACTCGGTAGAACCGATAACACACGCAAGTAATTTTGTATCGATTAAGCACAATTGAGCGTAATATCGATCGAACTCACTAACAATCAGCTAATCGGCAGGAAACAGGGACAAAATCGAGGAAATGTAGTAATAGTATACATATAATAATTACATAAGATTTTCTATCAATTATCTTTTATATATATAAATATTTTTATTTTTATAATTTTTAAATATTTATTTTTTAATAATTTATGTATGTATATTAAATGTGATTATTTGCATATATTTACATTGCAGATTTGCTGATAAGATCGAAGATACATTCACGTTAATGATGTTGGGATTAGTATTTTATTTTGGTATTGTATTTTGTTTATACGGATTTCTATTGCTTACTGTAAGTTTACAAAAATTTGTATTACTTTTAGACATTAAGCTATTTAGATACCTATATGCATCTTACATATCATCGTTTACAATATATATTATATAATTGCGCTATATACTCTTTTTTGTGATTGTGATTATAATATTATTGTTTATTTAACTTATGTTAATTAGTTTTTATTAAATAAAATATATATTGTACAGGTTACCGACAATAAAATAAGTGGTAATTCTTTTTCACAAATATTGTATGCAATAGTTGGTATTACTACTCTCTTAGTACATACTTTTCTCTACTGTGGGGCCGGAGAGCTAATAACAGAGCAAGTAAGAAATATATTTATATTTGTAAAGAAATAAATTATATTAATTATTTTAATGCGTTGTGACCAATCATTAATCTATATCGTAATTATAATTTAAAAAGAATCTCTTAAAATTAAGTAATAACTGTTTTTATATAATTCATAAGCATGTTATAATTTTTTTAATTAGTTTTATTTTATAATGTATACTAATCTATAATATCAAGTAAGGCCATTTTCATAAATATTGATTAAAAAATTTAATTTTTTTATCTTCTTATAAAAGATTTACCTACTCTTATTTCCTTACAATAGAAAGGTAAACAATATTTTTTATATCGTTTCTAAATAAAAATTAAAATTAATTAATATTTATGAGAACAATTTAATCTAGTATAAAGTAATGCAGATATTTATATCTTATTATATACTTTTTTGTGTACATATTAAGTGTGAAGCAATATATCATACCTTGCATGATCTCGAATGGTACAAACTAGAATCAAAAAAAGCGAGATGTCTTATTTTATTGATGACACGAGCCAATGAGCCTCTTCGTTTCACTGCAGGAAAGATTGTTCCATTAACAATGACTACATTTTGTAGCGTAAGATATTCTGATTGCATAAGTATATAGTTAATAGTCTTAAACAAATATAGAAAATTAATATATCTCTTGCATATAAAATTTTATTAGATAAATATGCTGAATAAGGGGAAACAACTACCTTAATCTTGAGAAATGTTGTCAAAGTTACGACCCTGAGTAATCTCCAATAGGTTTTAACCGTCGCTCGTTATTCGTTAAAACGTATTAAACTTATTAACAAAAAGTTTAAAAAAAAATAATTGTATCATTTCTGCTATAACAAAAGTTATAAACCCATGTAGAATCTAGTTTTGTGTTGTAAAGTGTATGCGTAGATGCAGTATATGTTCCGCCCTTCCTACGGAGGGGCTCCATTACCGAAAAAACTAACCTAACCTATTTTTCACTTTCGCGTGGAAAGTTGAAAATTCACAAAGTAATGTTCATCATGGATTTACAACTTTCTACGAGTAGCGAGAGCTATCCGACACCAAAAGAGAATAGAATTAGATTTTCTTTTCATCGAAATGCATTTGTGTTTAAAATTTCTCTTACATAAAATTACTCAGAGTTATTATATAATCTTGATAACAAATGTCAAGATCAAGGACATCGAGACTGGATCTTTTATAACTCACAATTATCAAGCGGCGCGGTAGCGACTCTTTCAAAAGCTGCAAACAAATTCTTTGCTTTAAAACCACATTTTTTCCTTCAAAACAGAAATTCTATGCTTTAAAAAAGAAAAAATTCTCTGCTTAAAAAATACGAATTCTCTACTCCAAAGACACAAAAATTATATAAGAAATTATACAAGGAAACATTTTGCGCTGTTAAAGCAGGGAATTTGTTTTATCGGAGCGCAGTCGTAAAAATTAGGTTTTATTAATGAACTTTTTTTGTTAATAACTTTTTAACAAACAACAAGCGACGACTAAAATTTGTTTAAGATCACTCGGGGTCATGACCTTGATAATATATATCAAGGTCAAGGTCATTAGAGGATAATCCTTTATACTGCATAATTACCCCTTATTCTTATTGTACTTGCAACAAATCTTGATAGATCCAAGAGATTGGTATAATAAATGTAATATATCATTAATTATTAAAGAAGGGAAGAAGAAGAAGTCCTTATTGTATTGTATCGGTTATCTACTTGTGTATTCATAAAATAAATGTTCCAGCATTATATGAATTTCAAACGTAAAATACTTAAAAATATGTATAGTAAGAAACATTTTTACATTTGAAAACCATTTAAAATACGTATTTATCTATTTTAAATTTAAAATGGATTCGAAAAATCTATTTTATATTTTGCATTTTATATACATTTTTTAAAAGTACTTTATGTTTAGTATTTTAAATGAAATTTGAAAGATATTTTATCCAGCCCTGTTGACAACATATGGCAAGGTCAAGGTCAACGGGGCTATCTCCCTTATTCGGCATATTTACCTGCAGTTGTTGATGAGTCTTCTAAATAAAAGCCTGCTTTTTCAGCTATTAAAAACATCGGCTAGCTATATATCGTTTTTGCTGGCAAATCGAAGCTAAAGCATGAAAATTATTAGCATATAATTTGTTTTAGATTGTGATAAAAGAGTAAATGCAAAATATTTTCAATTAGATAATTACTATATAAATTATAACTTATATTTGGAAATAAAATGTTTGCAGTTTTTATTTCAATATTTATTATGTTTATATATTCTTAATTATATTGTTAATTACTTTTATGTAATAATTAGTATTTATCCACACATATATAGAACTTGCGTTCGTTGAAATTCATTGTATGTTTCCTATGATTTCATAAAAATAAAACCAAACACAATAAAAATAATAAATTAAATATATTCTATTAAAAAAACGTCTTATATTAAAAAATTTTTTAGATTATTACATATAAAAATTTATTATTAGTAAACGATGCTTTTTTCTCTGTTACTAACTGAATTTGCGTACTTGCGTATTAGCATGCTAGCTGCGTGCTGGTACTGCTAACACCACAGCCAATACGATAGCTATGTATCGTAAGAAATAAGATAAAAAAAGTGTAATACATTTTGAATTAACTAATTATAAATATAAATTAATAATTAGTTTTGTAATATCGTTATAAAACAAGAATAAATTTATTATTTATTGTAAATTAGATGTATATTACGCATTGGAGGCTTTCACAGGTATTGTCTTCAATTATACTAGAAGGTTTGCGGGTTATCGCCGTGTCTGTTTCGTGAATCATGCCGTTTACTTCATCAGGGCGAGGGGTGCACTGATATACTATATGTATATATTATGAATATTAACTGTGATGTTTAATATTAAATATTTTAAACTTGCCTTTAAATTTATGATGTGTTTTTAATAATTAATAGTGAAATCAATAATCAAACAAACAAATTTTATACATTACATAATTATTAAAATAAAAAGATATAATTATATAATTATTTATGACATAATGCAATATGCAAATTCATTTTGAGAAAGAAAAAAAAATATGTATATATTTATTATATGATTTATTATATAATTTATACGTAATTGTTATGCCTTTTTAGAGAGAGAGAGAGAGAGAGAGAGAGAGAGAGAGAGAGAAGAAATTAAGAGGGGAGAAAGAGAGAGAGAGAGATTGAGTGAATGAGTTATAATCCTTAGATACAATAGTATCTACACATTCACTTATTCACTTATATTATCAAAAAATGTCTTTTCAATCGATATTTACAGTATTACTGTAGTTTATGGCACGCTAATTTTTTTCTCCGCATCGCAGTTTTTATTTAAAGTTTTTCTGAACTTCTACGACCTTTCTGCAAAAAAGAGAGCCAATAAAACGCAACTGCTCATTACCCGTAACTACCTCTAGTTACGAAGTGAACATGTTATCATACAACACGATCGAGTATAAAGTATGTAAAAACTTTTAGCATATTATTTGACGTGTTGGTGGTAGTACTTGTACAAAACACAATATATCTCCCTTCTTATTAGCGTAAACGGTTTTTTGTTTTTTTCTTTTTAGTCGAAGTTTTTTATGTTCTCTCTTTCCCCTACATAGGTTTATTAAAAATTCAATGACACGTTATTGTCGCTGGCTACGAAGTGCTTCGCGTGCGTAAAACATTATAAAGTTAGGGGAAACTTGTATAACAGAGACGTAACGTGTCTCGACGATCATGTTGTGACAAAAAATATCTCTCTTTTTATTACTTTAGTTATCGATACACTTTATGATCAGTTCTCATGACCGTAAAGTTCTTTTACGAACTGAAAAAGTGCTATCAACTGGAAATAGTACTTGTAATATTTAATGTATCTCTCGATGAAGTAACCATCTGTTACATCATGAGCATGCGTGATGACCATTTTGAGCGCTAAAGTTGCAAGAACTGAATTCTCTGTATTAATCTTCAATATGAACGTTACTAAACATTCAGGTTATAAAGGTATCAAATATTTTTATCATATATTTTGAATTGTAATAAAAACAATTTTTGTGTAAATTTTTGAATTATTGAAACATTTATAGTAAAACCAAAAATTGTGCTAAACGTTAATATTAATTTTTTAAATATATTACACTCCAAAAAATTTTTTATCTTATATATATGAGCTTTTTTTTTATTTAACTCGCACATGAAGTTTTTTTATTTTAAATGTATATTTAGATTTAAAAATTCTTTAATTATTAATTTGACATTTGTGATCAAATTACGAAACTTTTCGACTTTTATAAATAGCTAACTCTAGGTACTTATGTAGATATCAAAATATTTAAATTATCAAATATCATTTTTATAAATTTTTTAATTATTAATTTTTTTAATTTTCAAATTATATTTGTTATATTTATATCAACATAAAACAAGTTTATCAAATTTCAATTAATTTGACAAGTATATTTTAATTTATTGACATTGAAATATCGTTAGATTTTATGTGGGCAATTGAACTAAATCGACTCGGTTTAGAATTAATCGGTTTATGGCCCAAAACCAATGGAGATGTTAAGAATACCTTCATTTCGGATCTTCGTGTGGGCGTAATTTTCTTTATAGTAACTGTCCTATCTATTATCCCTCTTTTATGCTCCCTTGTGCGAGTTTGGGGTGACATGATACTTATAGTAGACAATCTCCAAGTTACTTTACCTTTACTAGTCGTTTCACTGAAACTTATTGTCATACGATGGAAACGTACAGGTATAGCTGTCTGAAATTAATATACTTTAGTTTCATAACCGTAAATGTTTTATATGAATTCATTATATTTTTAAGCTATTGTATTGCTCGTAAAGATGATGGCAGAAGATTGGATGAAATTAAAGATAGACGCAGAAAGAAACGTAATGATTAGTCGAGCACGGACTGGGCGATTGATTGTGATCTGTGGATTTTTTTTGATGATATTCGTATTCACCGTGCTAATTATTCTTCCTGCTTTCGGGCTACACTTCAGATATATAACAAATCTTACGGATCAGGGAAGATTATTACCCTTTCAGGCGTACTACTTTTACAACACAGATATGAGTCCGCAATTTGAGCTCGCGCTTATGATTCAAGCTACGACAATGTTTCTAGGTGCAACAACTTATACCTCGGTAGATGCTTTTCTTGGACTCTTGATCCTTCACATTTGTGGTCAGTTGGAGAACTTTAAACATCGATTGATCAATTTGACATCCTGCAAAGATTTTGATACCGCTCTGCGTAACAATGTACAGACGCATCTACGAATAATAAGGTTTCTCAATAGTTTAAAATATAATAACATCGCAATAATTATAAAATTAGATGTACGTGTATTATAGTAAAACTTTTGTGAAATTTATCTTTGCATAATTTAATTAATTTTTAACTGTTAATTACTTTTTTCTCTAATGGTCTGAAATACCCGGTATATTTGTTATCTGAGTGATCTTCCAAGTAGCATAATTCATTAGCAAAAAATTGATTAAACATTGGTGCGTATAAAGATATATTGGACCAATATTACGACAATAAATTATACTACTAAGGCTTCAGAAGTTTTAGCCGTCCTACATTATTCGTTAAACAGTTTTTAACTAATAAAATGAATTATTTTCTCTAACATTTTAAAAAATAATACAGTATACATGGAAAGTTATGCTTATATAAAACTTCACTTTGTATTGTATAGTGTATATGTGAATCCTACTTCCCATACTTACTACAAAAAAACTAGACATATAAATTTGAATTGTAAATATATGTAAAATCTAGCTTTGCATTGAAAGTTGTAAATCTATATAAAACCGCGCTTTGTATGGATTTACAATTTTCCACGCGAAGTTCAAACCAGTGATGTGCTGTCCATGGGATTTTTCCCGATGGGAGCGTTTGTGCGTATTTGTAAAAAACAACCATTAATTATTATTAATTAATTTGCACATCCATTACTATTAAAAAAAAAAAGCAGATTATGGAATAAAAAATATTGATGCTTTTGGCTACAATATTTTTTACTAGATATATTTACTACAAATAATTTGTAGATAAAAATGTAAGATAATATAAAAAAATAAATATCAATATATTGTATCTATTTATAGATATACGTCTGTTCCACAAGAGCATGCAGTTCCATATTTCATTAATAGATGACGCACAAATGTTAAATTTGATTTTTCCAATTCTCTGAACAGTTCGAAAGAATGCTTTGATGTTCCAGTAACTTACTTGATTTCTAATAGAGCAAAATAAACACAATGAGTGCTGCGTACGCAAGTTATTTTGAAACAGTGTTTCTTTGCACACATCTGAAAGGACCGAAAATGTCGTATGCAGCTGCCGGCTGCTACATGAAAAAGTCAGAAAGATTCATTAGAAAATGGGTGAAACGTTATAACGAAACAAAAAGTGTTGACGATCAGCCGAAATGTGGCACCCGTCGCGGCGTTCAACCGACAAAAATGAACGACACAGCTATCATTAAGATATGTTGAGAAGAATCCTGGGTGTTTGTTACGGCGAAGAATCTTTTATTGAAAAAGGGTGTAGAAGTGAACCTTAATCCTATTAGACGATTGTTCGATTCCGAATACGGCTGACGGTCCACAAAGAAATAGTCCGTACGCTTTTGTGGAACAGACTGTAATAATATCTATTAAATAACGTCCCAGCAAACAAACCGACATTATTTGTCGCCATTTTAACGTCAAAATATCGTTTTTAAAGCTGGATTACCCTATTTATATCTAAATAGTATAAAAATATGTTCAACAAAAATAAGAGAGAGACTTGAGAGTAAAGATGCGCGGCTAATCTCTTTCTCAAAGGTATTGTGATTGCTAATTATTCAATAGAAAGAGGGATAAAGATTGGCCATTTTCGCGTTTTATTTTTCTCATTGTTGTTTACCAATTTTACACACAGCGCAGTCCATATGTTCTATATCTTTAATTTTAACATATAATCTATCTAAACATGTTCACATTTATAGGTTTGCCAGTAACATTGAAGATGCATTCACCTTAATGATGTTGGGATTAGTATTTTATTTTGGTATTGTATTTTGTCTATTTGGATTTCTGTTTGTCACTGTAAGTGTAAATGAGTAGAGCGTATAAAATGTAAATTAATTATATAATTAATGAAAAATACACTTTTATTAATTAGCAAGATATATTATCCAGGTGATTACCGGAAACGAGATAGGTCACATGTCTCTTACAAGAATATGCTTTTTAGTGATTGGAATTTTTACATTATTGGCGCATACGTTTCTCTACTGTGGTGCAGGGGAAATTATAGCAAAGCAAGTAAGCAATATTTCTATTTACTAAATAACTAAAACAAATAAATGTTAATTAGTACTTTTTAATTTATTTTAAATTTACTTTGTAACTTTGTATTTATACATGTATATGTAGACATACTCTTTAAAATTTGTAGAGTAAATCTTACTCTTTAAAGTAAAATTCCGCTCCAAAAAATTTAGAGAGCAAAATTATTACATGATCGATGATCGAATTGAGAGGAGTCTGAAGCAAGGCAAGAAATCCGAATTTGCATTTCGGCAAGAAATCCGAATTTGCATTTCGGTTTTTTTTACAAAAAATTACTTACAATTTTTTAAGATGTTTATAGCATTGAATTATTAACAGCTGTCTAATTTATTAAGATGCTTAATTACAGCCATAATATTGTATTAAATTACTTGTTAATTTAATTTATTACTCCAGCTTCACTTTTGGACTATGTTTCAAGAACAATAAATAATCGGCACACAGTGTTAGCTTGAACTGGAAATTTATAAAACGTATTAATAGATACAAAAAACTACCAAATATGATGTTTTTTTACTTATGTAAATTTAGAGAGTATGTATGCATTATAAAAATTTCATGTATATCTAATTCGAAAGCGTCTTGTTTGACCACGTTATGATTGACCACAGCTATTTACAGCGACAGATATACATATACCTAAACTTTTTCCACTGGACGAGCATTATGAATAGCTTATGGTCAATTATAACATGGATTAAATAACTTCCATCCATCTAATTCCTTGTATCTCATAAATTTTGTTTTTGATTATTATAAACATTAATTAACATTGGAACATACTTTTTTCTTTATTTGTTTTTATCTTTGTGCTCTTAAACAAAAATAGAAAATTAATTAAAAACCCTAATAGATGTTAATTCATGTTTATGGAATATCTACTGAATATTCAGTTTCATCGAATATAATATAATATATAATGAATACAATGAAAAGTAATGCAGATGTATTTATATATATGTTTATACATGTTCATATGTGTTTATATGTGTCAAGTGCGAAGCAGTATATCGTGCTATATGTAATCTTGAATGGTATAAATTGGAACCAAGGAAAAAGAAATATCTTATTTTATTAATGATACGTGCTAATGAACCTTTTCGCATTACCGCGGGAAAGATATTTCCATTAACAATGACCACATTTTGCAGCGTAAGGTTATCAATAATTTAAATTTTACTATAACTCTTTGCATGTACGAAATTGAGACATTATTAACTAAAGAAATTCTAACTGAAGATTAAATTTCGACGGAATTACTGTTTTATCAATTCAATGAGACTTACATATGATTTACGATATAAAGATGATTTAAAATAACCTTTTGTCCTAAAAAAGACATATTTCTGACTGTATTCTAAAACGATTTTTCCTTTGCAAAAATTTGTCCGAAGCTTAGTTTTTAAATTATAAAGAGAAATAGTCAACATATCACAAGTTGAGTACGGAATGTAAGCAGGGGTGGCGCGCTATTACCGATGCATGCGGGGCCTTAAAACTATCGCACGCACATTCTCCGTAACAGTAAACGTAAGACGTACCGTAAGAATTAACCAATAATAATCAAGAATTTTCGAAAACTTTCAGCTCTAATTGGCTAATTCTTACAATCGTCTTACAACGTCTTACGTTTACTATTCTGACGAGTGTGTGCGGGCCCCCTTATGCGCTTGCGCCCGCAGTATTGCGATGGTACGCACGTCTACAGTAATGCATTTGAATTCTCTTCCATCCTCTCTATCTCACACGCGCACGCGCGCGCGCACACATACACACACACACACACACACACATCTATGCTCTTTAAATGTATGTTTAATAACTGTATAATAGTTTTAACCTGAATATGATATGTAAAAAATCTGATATCTGCTTAAAATGTTTGTCATAGAAATTCATTGCAATAAATTACCTCTATTTTGGACAATATATATATATACACCTATAATCCGACGTAAAATTGTTTATCTGTTTTTCTCCAGAAGTTGAAAAGTGAAATTATCGAATCTCTGTACAATGTGTTTAATAGTTCATAACCTTTAACTCGTAATTGATTTTGATTTTGATTCCATATTATTAACTGGTTCAGAGTTAAGAAGCACAATTGCATTTCTTACGAAAATTTACGCATTCTTTCGAAAAGTATTACGTTTGTTTTTTAAAACACGATTTGTAAATACCTATGTCAACTTCGCGCTATTATTTTGTCTGATTTTACATTTGTACTAACAAAAAATTCTGTAACACTTAGCTTTTTACTAGAATCATATAAAGCAAGGTGACAAATGCTTCGATATCATTTTGAAGTTAAAGTTAGTAATAATTAATGTAGATAACTCAATAAGTGAATAAATGCGTAGGAATGAAGAAGAGAGAGAGAAAGAAAATTCGAATGCATTATCTTAGGCATATGTACTATCGTGTGACGTACTGTTGGTCTGACACTTCAGGCGCAGGCGCGAGCGCGTAAGGCCCCACCTCTGTGAAGTTGACACCACATTTTTAAAAAAATGAAACTTTCGACGAAGTTCTGAATGCACCTCGAAGAGTTCTGAAGTTCCTGCCTAAAATAAAAAATAGTTCTGACGAATTAACACTAAAAATCGAAAATTTAAAATTTGGGGTGCTAACTTCACAAAACGCACAACGAAAAATTGCGATATCTTCTAAATCATTAGTCATAGCGCTTTAAATGCTAATAACTTTTATTAGAACTCTTGGGGTGCTATCCAGAACTGTCAACAGAACTGCCATAAAGTTAAAATTTTGTATTAATGCCCTTTTATACTTTATAGCATTTTTAAATAAAGAAATATTTTTTAGCTATTAAAAACGTCGGCTGGCTACATATCATTTTTACTAGCAAAGCGCGAAATTGAATTATGAGAAATGTGCTATATTAGATACTTATTCAAAAGTAAGATGAGAAAATATTAGTATAGATATTAAATTAATAATAAATTAATATAATATTAAATTAAATAATTATAAATATCAATAAATAATTATGTTAGTATCCTTTTAAGAATAAGTTTGTTATTTATTGTAAATTATATAATATGAATATTTATTATAACGTTTAGTATTAAATATTTAAACTCAGAACATGCCGTTAAACTTATGACGTGTTGTTTTTCATCAATCAATAATTAAATAAATATATTTTATACGTATAAGAATTATAATAATAAATATAATCATAAAATCGTTTATAATAGAATACTATACAATATGCAAATTTACTAGAAAAAAATGTAAATATATACATTTATTAGTAATTATTGTGATTTTTCTTAAAAAAAGATAATCTATGTACAAAGATTTTTCTGATAGGAAAATCTTTGTATATAGATTATCATTAAATCAATATATCTATTATAATTCTTTACATACGTAAAAAATATGCATTTATTTATATATATTATCAAGAAATAAATTTTTTCAATAACTATTTACATTATTCGTACAGCTTATGGAACATTTTTTTTCCATTACACTTTTTGTCCGAAGTTTTTCTAAATATTTACGGCCTCTCTGCAAAACGCACCCAAATGGACATCTCTAGTACGAAGTGAACACGATCGTCGTATTACAAAGTATAAAGAGGCTCTTAGGATATAGTTTGAGCGTTAGCTTTGATAAACTATATCGCTAACACGATATAGTTTATCGTGTTAGCGATAATAGATGTCGTATACAACACGGTGAACCTTTCTTCTTAGAAACATGAACGTTACTTTTTTATTCGTGAAGTTTTGGAACGAAACGAAACAGCTGTTATCAATTGGAAGTAGCATTTGTAATATTTAATGCATTCTTCGGAGAAACAACCAGGTTGTTGCACTCGTATCGTGGACATGCGTAATAATCATAGTTTGCCTAGTACAACAAGTGGTGTGAGCGTGTTCGCATTAGTCTTTGGCATGGACATTGCCAAACATTCACAATATAAAGGTATCGAATATTTATTATATATATATTTTTATAAAAAAGAGTGAATGTTTCTTAAAATTTTTTTACTGTATTTTATTTTAAAATAAATATAGTTCGGAATTACATGTAAATATTTTTCTAAACGTTTATAATATTTAAATTGTAATATTCTTTAATATTATCATTACAAATTCATAGCATTATTTAAAGGCATTACGATTCAGACATAATCGCAAAAATATTTACAAATAATCTCGACCTATTATAAACCCGTATGTAAAAATACAGTAATTTAAGTTGTTACATTTTTGCAATATTTGTTTTGTGTAATCCTAATTATTACACATATTCATAAAATTAAAAAATCCTCTATCGATATTCTAAATTTTTTATTTTAGTAAATCATAAAATTTTTTAATAAAATCTTTAATCTTAATATGTAACTAGATTTTGCGTGGGCGATTAAATTAAATCGCTTGGGTTTAGAACTAATTGGATTATGGCCCAAGAATGATGAAGTACCTAAAAATAACTTCTCTTCTGATCTCCGTGTGGTCATTATTTTCGTTATAGTGACATTTATTTCTGGTATACCTCTCACCTGCTCCCTTATACGAGTTTGGGGAGACATGATACTTATGGTAGACAATCTCCAAGTTACATTACCTTTACTGGTAGTCTCATTGAAACTTGTTATTATGCGGTGGAAACAAACAGGTATAGGTGGAATTATATCTGTATGACACGAAGATATCAAGAAAATTTATTGTACAAAAGATATGAAACTTAATGTATATTTAAAGGTACTTGCCATTACTTTAAAACAAGGAACAATATGTGACGGTTCAACAAGTGATTTTCTATATTTCAAAGCACTTTTATCCATCATAAAAATGATGGCGGAAGACTGGATGGAATTGAAGACAAGAAAGGAAAGGGATGTAATGATGAGGCGAGCACAGATTGCTAGAATTATTGTCATCAGTGGATACATTCTCATGGTATTGGCGTTCATTTTGGTCATCATTCTTCCTTATTTTGGTTTATCGTTAAGACGTTTGACAAATCTGACGGATCCGGGCAAGCCATTGCCGCTGCAGACTTATTATTTTTATGACATAAATAAGAGCCCACAATTTGAACTAACGTACATTGTTCAAGCTATTACAATCTTCTTAGCCGCTGTAACTTATACTTCGGTAGACGCTTTTCTTGGATTCTCGATTCTTCATTTCAGTGGTCAACTGGAAAACTTCAAAAACCGTGTAACTAATCTGATTTCATGTCAAAATTTTATTTATACTTTGAGTCACAACATAATGAATCATATACGGCTTATCAGGTATTTGCATATATATATCTAATTATATTCACCATTATAATTATACATTTATAAGTGAAATTAAATCACAAATAATGACCCTGTAATAAAAAATTATTTAATAATTTGTTAGTAAAATTAATTTAATAATAAACGATAGAACATTTTAAATTTTACCATCATTTTTTTAAAATTATAAAAATTAGTTCTATGGAACACTGCAGAAAACATCGTATTTCGATAATTAATATAACTTAACATATTAAAATTATTTATACTTTTTTACGTTAAATTATAAAACAAATATTTTTCGCATTATTTTATTAAAATTTTTTTATATATATTCCTTCTAATTTTACATTTATTGTTACTGTTGTTAAATCATGTCATTTTTAAAATTGTTATGTAGATTTGTTGGTATTATTGAAAATACTTTTACCTTTATGATGTTAGGCTTAGTATTTTATTTTGGCATTGTATTTTGTCTACATGGATTCTTATTACTTACTGTAAGTTTAAACATTTTGCTAATTAAGAATATTAGCACACACGTTATATAATTTTATTTTATAATATTTTTTTATTTCAACTTGTGCAGATTGTTGAAGTACCATCTAGAATTTATTAATTTTTACTAATTATATCAAGGTATATTATTCAGGTGATTACCGAAAGAAATGATTTTTCTTTCGCACGATTATGTTTTCCATTAATTGGTATTACCATTTTGCTTTCGCATACTTTTCTTTATTGCGGTGCCGGGGAGATTATAACAATGCAAGTAAGTTACAAATTTAATTTCTTAATATAATTTATATAAATGTCTTGTAACTATATACATATAGTATGTATATACATATAGAATGTATATACATACAATATGTTAATACGATATATATCAATATATATATATATATGTTAATACAGTATATCAATATATGTATATCAATATTTACGTTAAGTGCGAGGAAATATATCGTGCTTTGTGCAGTCTTGAATGGTACAAATTAGAACCACAAAATGCAAGAAGTCTTATTTTAATAATGATACGAGCTAGTCAGCCTGTCCGCATCACTGCAGGAAAAATATTTCCACTTACAATGACTACATTCTGCAGTGTAAGATTATTAATTAATATAAAATTTATTATTTTTATTATTTATTATTTATTAACTTATATAAAATTTATAAATTATTTTTATAGTTAATCTGAAAAATATTTGTATTACATAATTTAAAAATAAATTTAAAATCAAGGCATTTTCTTGGCATTAACAATTTAATGCTGTATTCATTTATTTACAAATTAAATAAATATTTAATTATTAACAAATATAAATATCAAATTATAAACGATAACAAAACAATTATATAAATAAATATTTCTAATTATTTTAACAAGATGTAATACTTCTATGTTTTTAAATATTCAATTATACAACCATTTACCAATTAATATTTATCAATTAATAATTTTTTTCTGTTATTCATGTTATCTGCATAAAAAATATGTTATAGATGTTAAAAACATCGGCTGGTTATATATCATTTCTATTAGCAAACCAAAGATGAAGAAGACATCAAATTTTTCACTAGTACATTTACACCAGAAAATTTATGAGAAGCGTAAATGTAAAAATTTTTAGTTAAGTAATTATGAATAGGACGTAAAAGAGACATGTTTTTTTTAAATTATTATATATATTTTATTATATAATAGAAATAAAATATTTACATTATTCAATTTAATGTGTCTTATTTTATATAATATTTTAAATTAATATATTAATTATATATGTGTTTATATACATAGGGAAAAAATAATATTTTTAATATTAAACATTAAATGTATATTTCAGATATAATGTTTAAATATTAGATTTATTATTTCATACACTCAAAAAAGTGATCTTGTAGTTGTAGCGAAAATTATCTAGGTATGAAAATTACAGCAAAGGTGCAACCGGAGCGTGGGACATAGCGGGTGTATATAAACACGCCTTTTTGCTAACGCGAGAAAAAAACTTACCTGTTATTTTGAATTTTTTTTATCCTTAAGTGTTTTGCACTATGTTCAGTGCAGAAAACTTCTGAGAAAATGAGGGTCGTGCGATGTAGAATATTTAAAACACTTCGCTACTAGTTGATCGTTCAGTCCTTTCAAGAATTATTGAAAGCATGCGCAAGCAATACTTTCTTGTTAAATAGAAGGTAACGTTGTTGCATGAAAAAGAAACAGCTGTCAGTCTGCAGATAACATTCGACATGGATGATTCAAATCGAGGTGTTCGTCATTGAAGTCGTTGTAATAGTTGTAATCGTTGTGCAATTTGAAAGAAAGATCTGCAATTTGAAAGAAAGATGTTATAAAAATATATTTATTTATAATATGTGCATATGTGCAAATAGTAGTGGCACTTAATATAAATTTTATTTTATTAATAATAGTTTTTTGTATTTTTTTATATAATATTATATTGATTACAAACTCGTTGAAAAGTAGTAAATTAGTTAGTCTGACTAGTAAACTAATGCTTTGTTATGATTTATATTTACTATTCTCTATGAAAAAACACAATGTTGTACTAGTAGCTTTATTAGTTTAATAAGAATTAATTTTGTAAATTAATGATACTCTTATTTTAGAACGGGTATTTATTTTATTAATAATGTTGTTAAATTAACAAATTAATTTGTAATCACAGATCTAATGTAGTTAATAGATTATTTTTGGAAAATAATCTTCGATTTTGAATAATCAAACCATTATTGATAAATATCTACATTTATAATTAATAATTTATAATTAATAACATACAAAATTATTTTTAAATATTTTATTTATTTACATCCATTAAATAATATTTTAACTGTTTTGTTCTATTGTTCATCTAATTGTGGATTTATTTGTGCGTGTTTATGATTATAGATATTTTACATGAGTTCTAATTTACTAAAGTTTCTACAGGTAGATTTCGAATGGGCGGTAAAATTAAATCGGATCGCTTTAGATATTATCGGACTTTGGCCTAAAACCGCAAAAAACACTCGACAGAAGTTAATGTGCAATTTTCGGGTGCTTATGGTATTTCTGGCCGTAACGTGCGGCGTACTAATACCTTCTATACATTCATTGATAAAAATTTATGGAGACATAATGCTAATGCTAGACAATTTACAATTTACCTTACCGGCTATAAGTTGTTCGATAAGAATCATGATTTTTTGGTGGAAGAAGGAAGGTAGACAAAATTAGAAACAATATCCTTAACCTATAAAATTATAATATAATGTCATAAAGAATATTTTATAAATTAAGTATGTATATATAAATAAGAATAATTTATATGTAAAATAAATATTTAAATCTTGTTTGAAAATAATCGATAGACTTTCCAGACAATCTAGTAATTTCATTAATATGCATAAATAACGAATGAAATCTATTTAAATTATGATTACTGTGCAATAAAAACCTTAGATTATTAAATCTTTTTATTATGCCATTTACTATTTATTTTTATTATTTACTTCGGTTATTTTTGTTATTAAAATTAGCATGAAAATAATATTATAGTTATATTATTTATTTATTTCTATTTACTTATTTTAAACTTTCTATTGCTTAGGATTAATGTTGGCATAGTTTTACCTAATTTTAATTCAAATATATATCTACTGTTAAGTATTTAAATGTATGTACCGTTAAGTATTTAAACATTTAAATATTTAATATTGACAATTTTGAAGCCATCATACCGATCATGAATATGATCGCGGAAGATTGGACAAAATCGAAAAATATACAAGATAGAAACGTTATGATTAGAAGAGCATACACTGCACGCATTATTATTACTTGCGCCTATTGCATAATGGGAGTAGCGTGTTTTTTCATTATCATTCTCCCAAGCTTTGGAATATCGATGAGATTAACGCCCAATATCACTGATCCAGGCAAACCAATGCCTCTACAAACGTATTATATTTACGATATAACCAAAAGGCCGCAATACGAAATAACGTTTGTTAGTCAAGCTGTTTACATTCTTCTTGCCATTATGTCTTATACTGGAATCGATAATTTTCTTGGATTACTAATTTTTCACATATGCGGCCAATTGGATATTCTCAAAAATCGTTTGACACGTTTGGATAAATATATCATTTCTCGCAATATGCTGAAAAGTTGCGTGACAAAACACATTCGTTTACTTAGGTTTGATATTTTTATGAATAATCTGTAATAAAATATGTTATTAATCAAATGCATACAATACAGAGAATATATTTCATATAGAGCTATTGACGTTATTGAAGATACGTATAACATAACACTTCTAGCGTTATTTGTATACTTTGCAATACTTTTTGCTTTCTATGGCTTCCGAATAATTACCGTAAGTATTTAATTACAGATAAAAATTTCTTTTTCTTCTTCTTCTTCTTACGTTAGGCCTCTGACCTGTGTTACACCTCTCTCATATACTTGTGGTGCACATGCTACTTATTCAATTGTCACAAGCATATGTATATATAAAAGCATATATAGATAAAAATTTGCTTATGTAAATTAGATATTGATTATTTATAAATTAAAAACATGCATTACCTGTTATTAAACATTACGAACATCTAAAGTATTGTTAATGCTAAAATAAGTTATGAGAATATTATATCTTTACCACGTATCATGAATTATTTAGCTATTCAACGAAGGAAATAATCTATCAGTCACTCACTTGATATATTTTACATGCAATGTTTTCACTATATTTTCGCATATGTGTCTCTATTGTGCCCTGGGAGAAATTTTAATGACTCGGGTAAGTTTTATCCTTTTTATTATAAAAGCAATGCTTATACGTCACACATGTAATATTATATGATTTATTTCAAAATAATTACCTACACAAAGTTAAAATAATTAGTGACAATTTAATTTGCTTCCGTTTAAACTCATTTAAAAGTAAATATTGATAAACAAAGCTCTTGATGTCAAAACACTAACAATAAGAAAAATGTAGAGGGCAATTACGAGAATCGTCTATATAAAAGATATATAGTAGATCTTTGCATAGTAGAGATAATTTTTGCATTTAGTATCTTCGTACTTGCATAATGTATGATTGACTATATAATCTGCACGTGAATCTCACAGCGGTCTTAACTACACATAATAATTGGTATATAAAAACATTCTCATAATATCTTTAAGTGTAATGAAATATATTATGCGGCATACAATAATGAATGGTATTCTGTGGATCCAAAAATTGCGAAAGATTTATTGCTTTTATTGGTAAGAGGCGCTAAACCAGTCTATCTTACCGCTGGAAAAATATTTCCTATGACAATGGCTACATTTTGCGGCGTAATGTATTTTAATATTTAATTACATTTATGGCATTATATTAAATATTTAATTGTTATTGATATTTTCCATGCAATGATCTATGTTATGGAAATTTTATATATCTTATATATTTTTATTTTATTGCATTTGTATGCAATGTTAGACTTTGATCATAATGTGTGTTATTAATTATATTACTCATAAATATATATTTTTCAGTTAATAAAAACGTCAGCCGGTTATATATCTGTTTTACATACAACAAAGGGTTATTAAATAAAAAAGATAAATCTAAATATTTTTCAACATTATACATTTTTTAATAGAGCATGACAATTTAAAAACTGTACAAGTATTTATATATTAATTGCAAATAAATTATGAATTTTTTTGCACGAGTTAGCGAAGTTAGAATATGATATAAATACGGATTTTATACTATATTTAAATTATATATATTTGGATTTAGATTAAAATTTATATCAATTTTTAAATTCACGCTTCTTGTAAATTGAATCATTTAAAAAATATATGATAATTACATAGTAAGGGGATACTGTCTTAATGTTGTCAAGATCATGATCAAGAACACAAATTATGTTGCCTGAACAATTAGGTGGCGATCTCTTATTGTTTCTGGGATAATTAAAGGTAAAATTTCAGTATTAAATTTTTATTTTGGGTAACAAACTTCGACAACCTTAATATATGTTACCAAAATTATGACCCTCAACAGATTTCAGCTGTCGTTCGTTATTTATTAAAAAGTTATTAAGAATTAATTAAGTTTATTATTGTCCATAATATTTTAAACTGTAATACAGAATTTTACACATAAATATTTAAATTAGTTATATTAAAAAAAAAAAATATGTAATTTAAATTATAGTTGTACAAAGAAAATCGGACACTTATGCAGAGAGTTATGGAAAGGACGTCACTTCGCATGGAAAATCGAACGTTCCTACACAAAAAATATATAAAATATATGTCTTGAATTTAAAAATTACATTCATTTGTTTTATATGTTAATTTTTTAACAAATATAATCGACTAAAACATATTGGAGATCACAACCTTAACAACATATGTCAAGATCAAAATCATTTGGACAGCTTCTTCAATATAGCATATAATTACCATTTATAGTTAACTCTTCTAGTAAATGAGATTCAACCTCGTCTATTTTACAATGCTCAAGTGCTATTTAAAGCTTCTGAATACTCCACCTCAACCATATTGAATCGTGACGTCATAAGCGAAACATGACACGTTGATTTTTCTTACCATTTAATTACATTACACTGCAAATAAAAAGAATTTGGATAAAACAAATTATTGAGATCACTTTAAAACACTTATGAAAATAGGCCGAGACTTTCTATGACAGTCAGTATATAAAATATATAGTTATAAATATATGGTTATAAAAGGCACGTAAAATACATCTACTAGTCTTTATTCAATGCGCATACGTAGCCTATTTTCATTTCACAAACCTTTTTATATTATTTATTGACTGTCAGGGGAGCTAAGGATAATCTATTTTTACAACTGTTTGAAAAGGCTATCTCATCACTTCGTTTCATCCAAATTATCTTTACTAAGTGACATGCAAGAAAAATCAACGTAATACATATTTCTCGTTTATGATGTTACAATTCAATATAGTTAAGATGACTACTTAGGAGCTTTAACGGAGAAAGAAGTTTCGTGATATATATCATTTACTACTTTTTACCCATTTTGTTATATTGGTGGAATGAAATATGAACACACATAAACAGCATTGGGGTAAATCCAATCCTACATTCTGAACATCTTAAAAATTCATTAGAATATATGAAGGATATTGTGTATCAATTTACGTGTCCAGTTGTCCCCTAATTGTAAGTAGTAATCATACACAACCGATCATGCATGCGTGGGAATATATCACATGTATGACATTGTTTTCTTGTAATTCATGTTATTCTGATAATGACTACTTCGGCAAAGATATAAAGAGAAATAAGTATAAATATGATTTAACTCTTCTATGACGTCATAGGAGGGTCAAATCACATTTATACTTATCCCTCTTTATATCTTTGCCGAAGTAGTCATTATCAGAATAACATGAATTACAAGAATACAATGCCATACATGTGATATGTTCCCACGCATGCATGATCGGTTTTGTGTATGATTACTACTTATTAGAGGACAACAAGACACGCAAGTTGATACAAAATTAATTATAAAAACATATGTCTGTACAACGCACCTATCGGTAATAATACATTTGCTAAATAGTACGAATGTTATGACGTCTTATAACTTCATTTTTAGTAATCTCGTTTTCACAAATTGAATTACTGCAATTATATAAGAAAACTCTATTATTAAAATTAGAACTCCTTATTATTCTTATATCTTAGTAATACTATTATTAATTTTTCTATATTCTAAATATTTCATTCTTTATATTTTTACTTTTACACTTTTGTTCATATTTTCCACATTTGATCAAGTAATTATCACGTAGTAATGTAATGTATAAAATAAAAATATTGATTAAAAATATATATAAGATGTGTACTTATTATAATTTATCAATAATTTTACGATATTATTGTTTTGCACATGTGTATTAAAATAAGAATAGGGATTGAAAAATAGTTTTAAAAAAGTAATTTAATTCTAACTATGAATTAAAAAGTTTATAAATGAATAAATGTACGCACACGCGCGCGCACACACACATACAAAGTATCCCACCTAACATGATCACTCTATATACATATATGTATTTGTATAAAAAGGTAAAACAAATACGTGTATATAAAAGTATCAAATTAAAGATAAAAACTCATATAGTTTATGAAATATTTTACACTTTATGTCAAAACTATGTACTATAGAATAAAATATAATAAAATATCTTGTAAACCACATAATGTTTTTACAAATATACGTTAATACTTTTGCTCATAAAATAATACAACGAATTAATTGGTAGAACAAAAATATATAGTTGATTGTAAAAGTGAGATACTTTGTACATGCGACAGATATTTATTACTGAATGAAAAATAATTTAATAATAATTGAATAATTGTATTAAAATAGAGATTTTGGTTTAAATTTCCTCTTCAGTACTGCAAATTAAAATTATACTCTTGTATATTGAAACATATAGCACATTTAAGAGATCTTCAATAAAATAATTCATTTTAATAACTGTTATAGTAATAAACAATTGCAACAAATTGATTACTTTGAAAGTAGCAACTGAATCTTCACAATGACATTATCTAAATATAAAAAGAAGCGAGATTTTTATTTGGATATCTGCATCACGCAAGTAAGTCATGTGTATATGATATGTAAATTTTTTTTACAACACTATATATTATAGCATAACATATGTATTATACATGTATGTAGATACAAGTATTACATCTGCAATGTAATCATTAATTATTTATTTAATAAATTATTATCTATTATTACTTGTTACTAATCAAGAGAAATATACAAATATTGACAGCTTATATTTTAAATAGATTCAAAAATTTTTCAACTCATGATCAATCTAATTTTTAATATTTGTAGCTTATGTCTTAAAAAAATATTTAATAATAATATAACATTAATATCTGTGGATTATTTAATTTATAATTTAATGTTTACATCTTATTTTGAAATGATGTGTTTGTTAGTAAGTATTGTTAGTATTATTTCTTACATTATATATATTAGTCACATATAACAACGTCAACAACAAAATTTATTTATTTTGAAAGACGAAAACCGTACGATACAAGATTCTATCCTATGCAGCTTATTACTAAAAGTACAGTATCATTGTAAGCTATAACTGAATAACGCTTTGTAAAAACGTGTGAACATGATGGATGTGCATCTTTCTAACTAACATGGTAATACACGGTAACAATATAACCTGTTATTACGAAAACTTTTTTACTAGCCACTTTGCATGATGTTTTATCGTTGAAATACTGAAAACTCGAAACGAGGGGATGCAGAATATTTAAAATACTTCGTCGCAAATTGATCGCTCGATACTTCTAAACAGTATAAACAGCATGAATTGCACGTAAAACTTTTGCTGAATAGTAGAAAACGGTGTTTTCTGAAAAAGAAATAGATACCAGTCTTTAAATAATATTCAACATGAACAGTTCAAAACTCGGTTCAAAATATACGGCATATCAAGGTGCTTCTTGTGATCATTGTAATAATTGAAATATATGAATAATTGAATAACTTTATAAAATATACGTTTATTTTTAATATTTATAATGACATTTAATCTTTTCGTTGTATTTTGTTGTCAATGATATAGAATTTCCTTACAATGTTGATTATTAACTTATAACAATTGTAATAAATATTAGTCATTTATCATCATAGATATTTGAAATGAGGATTGATATTGTCCGTTTGTTCATATTTATTATTTTTTAAATAATTTACACGGTTTATATTAATTGTTAGTTTACATATGTATATATATATACAAGATTTTACACACTTTTCATAAGTTATAACTTATTAAAATTTCTATGGGTAGATTTCGAATGGGCAGTGAAACTCAATCGTATAACTTTAGATTTTATTGGACTTTGGCCTAAATCTGCACAGAATCCTCGACAGAAGATAATGTGCAATTTTCGAGTTCTCATTGTTTTCATAGCGATAACATTCGGCGTCCTGATCCCTTCTATACATTCCTTTACAAGAATTTATGGTAATATTATGTTAATGATAGATAATTTACAATTTACTTTGCCGGCAATAAGCTGTTCGATAAGAATCGTGATTTTTTGGTGGAAAAAAGAAGGTACAAACATTTTCTGCACTACTAAATGTAATAAATATTTAAGCGATATACTTACAATAAAGTCATAACAAATTTAAAAAAAAAAATTATAAAAAGATTATTTATCTTTTTAAATTATTTAAATTTATATGTACAAAATTAATTTTTTAAACGTTTACACATACATATGCATATCTGTATGTCTAATTTATTAATATTGTGTTAATTACTTATTATGAAACAAAATCTTGTATATATTGTTTCGATATTTATATTTATATCCTTTTTTTTATCATTTTTCTTAAAAATATAAAACAATTATTTTTTCTTACATTCTATCTCATTAAGCTTATCAAACTTTTTATTGCTTAGGATTAAATCTGTAATGTATAATAATTGTTTTTTCAATAATGCACTACTCAACAAAATTAAAAAATCATTTATTCCACCTTGCAAAAATAGACAAATTTCGAGATAAAATAATTCGTCAAAAATCATCGTATCGAGAATTTTAAAAAAGCATTTTAAAACTTAAAATCTCTACATTTCAGACCTGTACTTTAAAGAACCGTATTACTGATATTTCATAAACCAAGGGGGTAATCACTTAATGTAATCGTGGGACAGAGTCCCTGAAATCGTTATAAAATTTATATGAAATTCCGATAATTACATATGCAACTACAAAAAGTAATTGTGTAATATTAGAAAAAATCATTTATTTTACCAAATGACCGCATATATAGTGAGGAAAATTATTTGTCATCAAATAAAATTATATAAAATCAAATGTAATCTGTGGGACAATATTTCAGATAGTGGTTACCCCCTCGTTATAAATTGCATTTGTGCACAATTTTTACTTGGCTCCGTGAAACTTTGCAAATTTCGTAAAAGATTTTGCATTGAAACTTGATGTATCTTCATTTATGTTTGTGTAACTTTATGAAATATCAGTAATACGGTTTTTTCTCGATACGTTGATTTTTTTTATGAAATTATTCTATCTTGAAATTTGCCTATTTTTGCAAGGTGAAACTGTAATGATCTCCTTCAATTTTATTGAGTAGTGTATTAAGTATACATTAAAATGTATAATTAACAAATATTAACATTTTTGAAGCTATCATACCAATCATTGATATGATTGCGGAGGATTGGATAAAATCGAAAAATATCCAGGAGAGAAATATTATGATCAGAAGAGCGCAGATTGCACGTAATATTGTTACGTGCGCATATTGTGTCATGGCAGTAGGATGCTTATTTGTTATCGTTCCTCCTGGATTTGGAATGCCGATAAGACTAACAAGCAATATCACTGATCCAGGCAAAATAGTACCATTACAATCTTATTACATTTATGATGTAACAAAACGGCCTCAGTATGAACTGACATATATTAGTCAATCTATCTATGTAGTTCTCGCAGTTATTACTTATACTGGAATTGATCATTTTCTTGGGTTGCTAATTTTCCATATATCCGGCCAATTTGACATTCTCAAAAATCGTTTGATATATTTAGATAAGTATATCAATTCTCACGATATGTTAAAGAGATGCGTAGCACGACATATTCGTTTACTAAGGTATAGTATTACATTTTTGGAAAATATTTGTATATGTGATAATAATTCATATAACGTCTACAATTTATTTTCGTTTTATCTCTAATAATAGAATATTTTACATAGAGCCATTGCTATTATTGAAGATACATATAATATAACACTTCTCTCATTATTTCTATACTTTGCAATTCTCTTCGCTTTCTATGGCTTCCGCATAATTAACGTAAGTGTGCAAATACTAACAATTTATTTATTTTAAATACAAAATTATTAACGAAAATAATGTGTTTAAATTATATTTAGGAGATATTTTTTTTGAAATGTCTTAAATTTAATTACAAAGAATACTTTTTTCACACATCTTATAAATTTGTACAGCTATTCGAAGATGGAAATGATCTATCACTCACCCATTTGGTATTTTTTATGTCCACATTTTTCAATTTATTTGGACATATGTGTCTATATTGTGCTCTTGGCGAATTTTTAGTAGCCCAAGTAAGTCGTTTTCCTTTTTTATTTTTATGAACGTTATATGTACGATATGATTTTAATACAATATTAATACATATTTTTCTTATGTAACAAAGATATTATTAATAATGAACAATAAAGTTTAATATTTCTTACATGCAAATAGCAAAAATTAACATCAGAAATATATTAATGGTACGTTTTATATTAAAAAATTAAATATTATGAAAATTTAATGTAAGCTTTTAAAACAAAATTAATACAGAATTTATATTGCATTTATTATTCATATGAATACATTAATTTACATTTTAAATAACAGTATAAATTGATTTATAATTAATAAATTAATTTTGCAATATTATTAAAAAATAATATACATGGATACAATTTTTATCTAAAAATGTTTTCAACATTTTTTAGTGTAATGGAATATATTATGCAGCCTACAGTAATGAATGGTACTCCGTGGATCCCAAAATTGCGCAAGATTTGTTGTTTTTATTAATAAGAGGTGCCAAACCGATTTATCTTACCGCTGGAAAAATGTTTCCTATGACAATGACCACATTTTGCAGTGTAAGATATTTTTGTGTTTAATCATAGTTATTTCAAAAAGTATTTAAAAACTTTTTAAATATTCTATTTTTTAAATACTTCTACATTCTATTTTTTTATCATATGCATGTATATTTTGTGTATACATTATATACGTTTAAATTTCATGATTGCATATTCGTAATATTAATTATTACTAAAAATTTTTTTTTCAGTTAATAAAAACATCAGTCGGATATATATCTGTTTTGCATACAACGAGAAATTATTAGAAAAATAAAATTAATTTAAATGTTTTTGAAAATATTTTTATAAAATGCCATAAACTAAAAATTGTGTAAACATATTAAAATATTATAGGCAATAAATTATAAATTTTACTGCTTGATTTAATGGAAATGTGTGAGAAATTATATTAGATAATATAAGAAACAAACACTCTGGAATTAAATTTAATTCCATATTGTAATACAAAAAGTTTATATTTTTCAATTGAATCAATAAATATCAACTGTCGATATTAATTATAGTATGAAAATATAACATAAATAGAAAGGTAAGCTATGCTAATTTATCTGTTTCAAATTTTTAACGGTTACAAGAACTAAACTATTGTAAATAACAAAGAAAAGTATTACAAATTTTTAAATTACTTTATTGCAAAATAATACAATTTTATAATTTCAAATTAAAAAAGTATCATAAGTATATATACATATGTATTACATACAGTGTCCCATTTTAAATAACGCATTAAGATTTCTCGAAAACTATGGTAAATACAGAAAAATATTTTAAACAAAAGTTGTATGATTCGGAGAAGGACATCGAAAGGTACTATTGATTTGACCATGGATGGCGTTGTTAAAGTCAGATCAAGGTTACATCAATTTTTTTAAATGGAACACCATATTTTTGATTCCAGAATCTAATATCTGATAGCAAGAGTTTTTCAAAACACTACAATGAAGTTTATTTTTATTAAGTACTTTCTAAGTTATGAGACTTGGCAATATTCTTGTAATGCTAATAATGATCACGCATACTCGTTTTCGTGAAATTCGTTGATACGAAATAATCATAAATAATTTTGCCAAAGAAGCCGAAGAGAGAATTTTTTTCTTCTTATGTCCCCCTCCGAACTATACAACTTTTATTTGAAATATTTTTCCGTATCTACTGTAACTTTCGAGAAATCTTAATGCATTATTTAAAATGGAACATCCATTATACAATATGTGGATTGTTTGATAAGTCTCAGAGTCTAAAATATGGCACTACCAGTACGTATCAAAATTATCTTTAATATTCGGTAACTTTTTGGAGGATCACACACCAAATTTCAGTAAGATAGATCTATTACCCTATATTTGACGTTCATTTGAATTAATCAAGTACCGCGGTTTGGGAAAACGGATCAGATAGAATTTCGTGTAGAGTGACCAGAAAATTGTTCGATTTACACCACAAATTTGAAGAATAAGGGATATGTGAAAAGACAACAAATAAATGAAATGCAATTTGCAAATATATTTTTTCTATTCAAAAATGAACACCATAAGTATTGTGATACTTAATATGAATTCTTCTTAACTACTGTTAGAATTTTAAAACCTTTTCCAGACGCGTGGAACATAACATATGTATGGGTGCTTTTTTCATGAACATGACCAACATGCAATTTTTTATTCGCAAATGTCTCACGCAAAGTTCTTGAAAATTTGATGAAAATTTGAAACAAGAGTTAACGCAGTAAACTCTCTGTTACAAAGTTGATCGTTCGATACTTTAGAGAAGAAGTATTAAAAGCATGCGCACGCGAGAAATGTTTTTGCTGCTCAAGAGGTAACATCGATTCATGAAAAAGCAAGAGACATCAGTCTTTAGATAACATTGGACATGGAAAGTTCGAAACATGACCGAGGTGCTTATAGTCTTGATCACTGTAGCTAAATAAAAATTTGAAGGCAGTATTTTGCTTATAATATGTGTAAAAAGTGGCCGCATAATAACAATTTAAGTCTTATTATATTATTATTAACAGAAATTATGAATTATCGCTTTTTATAGTATATTGTGTTTTTTTTATTAATATTTACTTATTATTACCTTAATATATGTAAATAGGTAGATTAATATCTGTATAACGTTATTAAATAACATATTGATACCACGTTATTATCTACTTACGACAGAACTAAGCTCAATCATTTTTATGATTAGTTATTTATTTCTTCTTGTGAATAATTTTAAACGTATACGATTAAATTTCTAAGTAAAAATTGTTATTTGAACATATTCCATTAAATAACTTATATTGTAATGTATTATGTAATAATATATATTTGGCTCTAATTACGATTATATTATAATATGTTTTAAATTATGTAATTATTTAACGATCTTCGAACTTATCAAGGTTTCTGCAGATTTCGAATGGGCGGTGAAATTAAATCGTTTCACATTAGATTTCCTTGGACTTTGGCCTAAGAACGTACAAAATCCTTGGCAAAAGTTAATGTGCAATTTCCGAGTGCTAATAGCTTTTTTGGGAATATTGGTCTGCCTTCTTATTCCTTCAATACATTCATTGATAAAAGTTTTTGGCGACAGTTTACTAATATTAGATAATTTACAAATTACTTTACCAGTTCTAAGCTGCTCGATTAGAATTATGATTTTTTGGTGGAAAAAAGAAGGTAAATAACGTGTTTTTCGTTTATAAGCTATAAATATGGTAAATAATGAAGAAATAAAATATTAAAAGTTAAATTTTAATAAGATTACATATTTTTTAATTCTTCATATTTATTTATAAATATAGAGATTCAGCTCAAAAATAGATAGATCTTATTTATTATATACACATATGTATATATATTATACATCATCATATTAGTATGCTTTTTAAAAAATTTATGTGTACATTAAGTAATTTTTATATCTCACAAATTTATACTATTATGAATATTTGGAAGAATAAAATTAAAATAAAATCTTTTAAACAAGATTCTCATCGCTAATTTTTTGTATATAACAATATTATGTAAAGTTATAAGAAAGTATATATTATATCCATTTTTTCAATATAAACACATATATACATACAATTAATCGATAAAAAAGATTTAAAAATATACATATATAAATAATATTATGGAATTTATATGAATTTCTACTTTCGCAGATTAATTAAAATTTCCGATGTTAAATTATATTATTATTATGTTTCAAATTAAAAAATAATATATTTACAATTTTGTTTTTTATAAGCTTTTAATAATTTAAAATTGGTTTTAATACATTTCTATTCAGCAATGCTGTAAAATTTATATAAAATTATTTACTTTTTAAGCTGTTATACCGATTATAAAAATGATTACGAAAGATTGGATAAAAACAAAAAATGATGAAGAAAGAAATTTAATGATACAGAGAGCGCAATCTGCACGAATAATTATTATTTGTTCCTATTGCATAATGGGGTTACAATGGTTTTTTATTGTCATGCTGCCGATTTTTGGAGTGACAATAAGACTGACCCCTAACATTACTGATCCAGGGAGGACACCAATGCCTGTACAAACTCATTATATTTACGATATAACAAAAAGGCCGCAATATGAACTAACATACATTAGTCAAGCAGTCTATGTAGGTATCGGCATGATGGCCTATACTGGAGTAGACAATTTTCTCAGTCTCGTAGTTTTTCACATATGCGGACAGTTAGAAATTCTTGAGAATCGTATGCAACATTTGGATAAGTACATAAACTGTCACAAAATACTAAAACGCTGCATAGAAAAACATATCCGTTTGCTTAGGTTTGTTACTTATAAGAAAATATATTTTAATGTATGTGGTAATCTATACAAAATATATGATTGAATATATTATATATTTAATACACACATAAAATGTCTTTTATAGAGCTATTGAAATCATTGAAGATACGTATAATGGAATTCTTCTCTCTTTATTTATATATTTTGCGATTCTTTTCGCTTTCTACGGATTTCGAGTAATTAACGTAAGTATTATATCTGAAAATTGAGTTTAAAAAAACATTTTATGTCTAAATTAATCTGCTAAATAATTATCAACGTTAATAATTATGTTCAATAAGTTGTTTAATTTACATTATGTACATTTAATTTACCTTATTAAAAAATAAAATTTATATTATTAATACTAATAGGAATAATTAGGTTTTATTGTTCATACTTTTTCATAATTTAATTAGCTATTTGATGAAGGAAATGATATGTCAATCACTCACTTAATCTATTTTATATCCACTATTACCAATATATTTATACACATGTGCCTATATTGTGTTCTTGGTGAAATTTTAGTAGCGCAGGTAATTACATAAATATTTTATTTTATTTCAGAATTACGTAAATTGATGCTGTATACTTTTGCATGTTAACTATAAACTACTGTACATATATAATGTATACATACTAATTTTTATTTATGTATAAAACAGTACGTATATAATAATTGATATCTAAAAATAAAACTTTTAATATTTTTAATATTTTTAAGTGCAATAAGATATATTATGCAGCGTATAATAGTAAATGGTACACCATGGATCCAAACGTTGCAGGAGATTTGCTGCTCTTAATGACTAGAGGTTCTAAACAGATTTGTCTCACCGTTGGAAAAATGTCTCCTGTTACAATGGCCACATTTTGCAGTGTAAGATATTTTAATGTTTGACTATAATTATTACATTAAAATATTTATGAAAATTTAGGTAAAATCTATTGTATCTAAATAAAATTTAAATTATTCGTTTTATGTACATACATGTACAATTGTAATCAAACTTTATATACGTTTTAGTTAGTAAAAACATCCGTTGGTTATATATCCGTTTTGCATACAACAAGAAGGTGATAGAAAAAGTGTAAAAATGGAAACTTTTTGCTAATCTTATTTAATTTTTATATAGAATACGATAGAATTGTGTTGATATTAACATGTTATTTGCAAATAAATATATCTTAATGCATTATTCATGTAAAATATACCCAGCATTTTATTAAATAATGTGAAACTGTGGCAATAATATGAAAAAAAAATGTTAGAAATTTTAATTAATTGAGAAAATCATATCCTGCTAAATTGTAAGCCTTTCTTTGTAAAGTTTTTCTTTTACATTTAACTATTTATTTTATATATTACATATATAAATAAATTTATAATCATGCAATAAAAATGGATAGATATAATTAAAGTTACTTGGAAAAATATCAAAAGTTATTTGTTAAGAAAAATCAATAAATAAATATTTTCCTCAAAAATATATCTTTATAATAAAAACTTTTATATAAACTATTTAAAACTTGTGTTTCACAAATAATTACTTTACAAAACAATAACAATGATAATGTTTTTAAGGCTTTTTTATTGGTATTTTCTTCAAGGCAGATTTGCAGATTATCATCGTATCCATAATGCCAACGTTTCGCGTCATACTTTTGTTTAATTCATGAGGGCGATACATTGATACAGTATCAGTGCGCTCTTCGCTCTAATGAAATAAACAGTAAGGTTCACGAAACGTTGGCATTAGTAATAGACAAAGACACGGCGATAATCCGAAAATCTTCTATTATGGTATTTATTATGATGATAATATATTTTAGTACTATGATAATTATATTTCAAAATTTGATAGTTTAATTTATTATAAAATGACAGAAGGTTATATACAATTACAAAAAGGAGAAGATATGAAATAGTGAGCACTAATTGCTACAATTCTTATCAATGGATATATTTTAATGTATATAAGCCTATAGCTATTACTAACTATAGTTATAAACTACGGCTGATATTATAAAAGTGCGAGAAAATAGATGGAGACAATGGATATATACATGCGTTATTTTTTGCAGTTATGATACATATCTCTTATTAAATTTTCTGTTCGCGAATGTCTTGTGCGATGTTCGATATTGAAATGATGGTAACTTCAAACGAAAGTACAGAATATTTAATACTTAATACTCTGTGCGTCTGTCTTAGGAATTATTATTGAGAGCATGCGCAAAAAATATTTTTCTCTAATACGAAGTAACATCGATTCATAAAAGAGAAGCAGACGTCAGTCACTAGACAACATTCAACATGGAAACTTTAAAATATAGTGGATACCAAGGTGTTTATTTTCTTAATTATTGTAAATAGCTGTAATTAAGAAAGTTAATAGAAATATTTTTATTTTAATTTGTGAAACTAATAATAATCTTAAAAATTTCCAAATTATTGCATTTTATGATTATATTTGTGCTAATTTAATGAAATATTAGTTACATCTAACTTGGAATTTTAAGTGATTCTTATTGTTGTTATCTGACTACTTTACAACTTTAATAATAAGAAAGAAAGTGATTATTAGATTTGTGATTATTAAAAAGTGAAGTGTTTCTAAATATTCTTTGTTGCTTTCAAATAACTAATATTTTATATTTACATATTTAACTATAACCTTACTTAAGCGTATTTAAAAACAACGCAGGTGATTCTTTAAATAAATTTCGGACTTATTAAAATTTCTATAGATAGATTTCGAATGGGCGGTAAAACTAAACCGTTTTACTTTAAATTTGATTGGACTTTGGCCTAAAACTGCACAAAGTTTTCGACAGAAATTAATGTGCAATTTTCGAGTGCTTTTCGTTTTTTTGGGTGTAACACTGGGCCTCCTTATTCCTTCTATACATTCCTTAACAAACATTTTTGGAGACATTATATTAATGCTAGATAATCTACAATTCACTCTACCAACCATAAGTTGCTCGATAAGAATCGTAATTTTCTGGTGGAAAAAAGAAGGTAGACTAATTTTCTGTATTAGTATATAATGCAATATAGTTTATAATGCAATCAAAATTGTATATTTTACCAATCTAAAGCCCATAATGCAACACAATTGAAAAGAATATAGCAATAGTGATAAGAAATAAAAAACAGATTTCAATCAGAAACCTTGTATTTTGATATACACTGTTTCTGAATAGTTGAAATATATTATTCCCTATTCTTCTATAGTTTGTGCTTTTTATTTATGCATTAAACTTCATATTTCTTACATATTCTATAAAATTATTTGTTTTTTAAAATATACGAAAAATTTTTTTTTCTTTTTTAAATTCTTTATCTTTTATGATTAAATTTTTATAGTAGTCTCTTTCCAATTCCATTATTTGTTAAGTAATTAAAATTTTTAATATTATCATTTTTTAAGCTATTGAACCAATTATGAACATGATCGTGGAAGATTGGGTAAAATCGAAAAGTGCAGAAGACAGAGGTATAATGATTCGAAGGGCACGGAGTGCACGTTTAATTATTACATTCGCGTACTGCATAATGGGAATAGGATGCTTTTTTCTTATCGTTCTACCTAGCTTTGGAATATCAATGAGAGACACCACCAACATTACTGACCCAGGCAGACCAATGCCTCTACAAACTTATTACATTTACGATGTAACAAAAAGTCCACAATACGAACTGACATTTATTAGTCAATCCATTTATATTATTATTGCCATGATGTCTTATAGTGGAATCGACAATTTTCTCGGACTATTGGTTTTCCATATATGTGGTCAATTAGATATTCTGAAGAATCGTTTGGCAAGTTTGGATAAATGTAAAAATTCTCACGAGATATTAAATAGTTGTATAACAAGACACATCCGTCTGCTTAGGTTTGATTTTGTTAATTTATTCTGTATGAAATACATCAATATTCTCCTATAATATATATTATATATATGTACATATATATCTAATACACAATCATTTTTTATAGAGTTATTGATATTATTGAAGATACATATAATGTAATACTTCTTTTTTTATTCGTATATTTTGCAATTCTTTTCGCTTTTTATGGTTTTCGGATAATTACTGTAAGTATGTATTTTTTATTAATATAATTTACTCAAATAAAATGTGATTTTTAATTTTAAGAAAATAACTAAGAAATATACTAAAAACGTATACATGGTATTTATCTTAAATTTTTGAATTAATATACAAAAAAAATTATATCTTTTGTCTTATTCTATAAATTAATTAGTTATTTGACGAAGGAAACGATATATCGTTTTCTCATTTGGCATATTTCGCATCCACCATAATCAATATATTTGCACATATGTGCTTATATTGCGCTCTTGGTGAGATTTTGTTTGCCCAGGTTAGTTGATTATTTATTTATATTTAATAAAATTACTTTAAAATTTACACAAACAGCTAGTGTTGGCTTATAGTATAGTATTAATTTTACATAAATATAAATTAAGTCTGCAATAGAACAATGTAAAAAAGTTATAATATAAGTACTATTAAAATATATTAATTGATTTATAATTAACAATTAACTTCTATTACTAGATAAACCAATTACTAGATAAAGTATAATAATATTTGTCTAAAAATATTTGTCTAAAAATATTTGTCTAAAAATATTTTTAATACTTTCAAGTGCAATAAAATATATTATGCAGCATACATTAATAAATGGTACAAGATGAATCCTAAAGTAACACAAGACTTGTTGATCTTAATGATTAGAGGTTCTAAACCGGTCTATCTTACTGCTGGAAAAGTATTCCCTGTAACGATGGCAACATTTTGCAGTGTAAGTTATCAATATTTAACAGTAATTATTATATTAAAATTTATTTGGTATATAATATATTTTTTAAAATATATTTTACACAAAGTTTTTATTATTTTTTATAACATAAAATTAGAATCATTTGTTTTAATTCAATTTTGCTGTATTAAATTTTAATATCAATTAATTATTAAAATTATATGTTATTAATTATATTTTTTAAATATGTTTTTCAGTTAGTTAAAACTTCAGTTGGCTATATATCCGTTTTACATACAACTAGAAATTAAAAATAAAGTAAAATATATTTAAATTTTCTTTGATATTATAACTTTTTATAAAAAAGATAATGTAAAAATTATACAAGTGCGCGCGCTCGCATATTATTACTAAATATAAAAAAAATTATAAATTTAGTGTAGAATTCTCGATAGAAAATAATTGAATTTTATTAAATATGCAGTATGAAATCTGAAATTAAATTCTGTAATCTAAATCGTAATCCATAAATACCCATCTTTCTCCTAAAGTCCTAAAACATAAAATTAATCATGTTAACTATTTAATTTTAAATAATGTTATATTATGATTAATTCAATAATTAATTATCTTAAATATTTAAAAAAAACCATATATTTAATGTAAAAATAAAAATTTAAATAAAATTTTTTTATTTTGTGAAACAATATTTTATAATTAACATTCTATACATATATAGATCGAAATACTTCTGTAACTTTGATTTTAAAATTACTTTACCTCTATGTTTAACAAAAATATGTTTATTTAAATAATTCAATTTTATGCATTATTTTACATAAAAAAATACTTGGTACAGTTATCATAAAATAACTAATGTAAGAGACTCCTTGGGAGGATAACTCACAGTTACAAGCAGAGGTTTCACAAAATAATCTCTTTAGTTTTCGCTCGACCGTTACACACGTGCCTTTCGCTCTATATTCGATCCTCACGCTCTCGCTCGCTACATCCTCGATCGGTACTTTTTCACCGTCGGTGTATTCTATTCACTACACTAGTTTATATATAAAATATAAATCTATAATAAACAATAATTAAGTTGTTGGTCAATTTGAATATCGACTTATAACAAAAAACAATTAATTTTTATCCATAATAATAGTTACTAAAAATATTATGTAGAATTAAAAATGAATAATCTGATTTTAGCAACACATGTGTTTTGTATTTATCTTGAAAAACATAATATAAAAATAATAAAATTTATGCCAATTTATTTAAAACATTGGAAACAACCAAAACACAATGCACGATAAGTTTTATATTATAGCACATTGCTATAAGTAACGGTCATAGACAGAAGATTATACAGTAGTATGGGAATATAATTGATACAAATACTAATGCGTTTTTTTTTTCATCACAATATCATCAACTGATACTGTGTAATATTTATTCGCAATTGTTTCCCACAATAATCGGTGGCAACTAGAAACTTGATGGAAATTTGAAATAGAATAGAAGCAGAATATTTAAAATACTTTGTTCCAAGTTGGTCGTTCGATACTTTCAAGTAGTATTATAAAGGTGCGTAAAAAAAAGCGTTTTTTCCTTGCACAAGAGGTATCATCGATTCACGAAAAAGAAATAGACATCAGTCTTTAGGTAACATTGGACATGGAAAGTTCGAAATATATATATGATGGATACGAAGGTGCTTATTATATATATATATATATGTTTTTTAATTATTCTATATAATTGCATATGAAAAAGACATTAAGGAAATTCGTTAATAGAAATATGCAAACAGTAGTAACATTAACTTATAATTTTTTATGTCTTTACCGTTAAAAAAAAGCTCAGATTATGTCAGTAAATTTGTTTCTAATGAACGTATTGAACGTCAAACTCTCTCTTTTGTTATAACAATGTTAATTATATCTTATAAGTACACAACATTTCCAGAATATTATATGAATTTTATATACGTATTTTAATATTTATATAAGAGAGAGAAAAGAATGAGAGATATATGTACACGTAATAGATAAAAATTGCAGTTTTCTATCCTAAATGATTTTATCGTCTGTCTTATGTTAACAGAGGATGCAATGTCGTGAAGCGTAACTTTATCTGCTTTTAATTCTATTTAAGTAAGAAGCGTAATAAATATTTAGAGCGCGCACGAACTTATTAAAGAGAACGACAATAGGAAAAGTGATTTAACGTTGCATCTCTACTAGTCGACTACTAATATTTTAGAAAGAAAAAGAGAGCAATACACATTAAGCTATCTATGTCTTTCTAAACTGATAGTGACAACTTTATTGAAATATATAATTATGCACCTCCCAAAAATGGACTTTGGTGGCTCGGGATAAGAGACTTGTAGCGTTCACAGTTTTTTTGAACATGGCCGGAGACGCTACCGCGTCTCCTGATCTACACTTATTACATCCATAATTAATTACATCTAATTGGAACGATTGAAACCAATTATTCTTCTTCTTCTTATTATTATTATAGTTATTTATTATTTCCTAAATAATCTTTAGACTTCCATGATATTGCTACAAAATATTTAAAAACATCTCATTCTAAACTGGAAAGTGCGTTTAACTCAATTATTAACACACCTGTGTATGTTTGGAATTATATCCTATTATTTTATAAGCATTATTTATCAAGGCTCTTGCAGGTAGATTTCGAATGGGCAGTGAAACTAAACCGTTTCACTTTAGATTTGCTTGGACTTTGGCCCAAAAACATACAAAACCCTTGGCAGAAATTAATGTGCAATTTTCGAGTGCTGGTGGTTTCTCTGGGACTAACGGTCTGCCTTGTTATTCCTTCTATACATTCCTTGATAAGAATTTTTGGAGACGTTTTGTTAATGTTAGATAATTTACAATTTACTTTACCAATCATAAGCTGCGTAATTAGAATTATGATTTTTTGGTGGAAAAAAGAAGGTATACATAATTTTGTTCATATTTGATAATTTATGGTTAGATATACATATACATAGATTACACAATTCATTACAATAAAATCAATACATAAATAAATATATTTTTTATATACATATAGATCATTTTTCAATAGTAACAACACGCTGAAAAATATAAATAAAATTCCTTACCTTTTAAACCATTTTAAGCTATTGTACCAATTATAAATATGATTGCGAAGGATTGGATAAAGTCAATAAGTAATCAAGAGAAATGCTTCATGATCCAAAGAGCGCAAAGTGCACGAATAATTATTATTTGTTCCTATTGCTTAATGGGATTACAGTGCTTTTTTCTTGTTATACCACCTACTTTCGGTATTTCAATGAGATTGACTCCAAACATTACTGATCCAGGAAGAATACCAATGCCTATACAAACTCATTATATTTACGATATAACGAGAAGGCCGCAATATGAACTAACATATATTAGTCAAGCAGTCTATGTAGCTATCGGCATAATGAGCTATACTGGAATAGACAATTTTCTCAGTCTTTTAATTTTTCATATATCTGGTCAGTTAGACATTATCAAGAGTCGTTTAACACGTTTGGATAAATATACAAATTATCACAAAGTGCTAAAGTGCTGTATAAATAAACATCTTTGTTTACTAAGGTTTGTTATTAGGTTTCTTCAGAAAATATGCGCACCTGCCTAAAATATAACCGAATACATTTATGATACGTTTTGCAGAGCTATTGATGCAATTGAAGATACGTATAATACAATACTCTTGTCTTTATTTATATATTTTGCGATACTGTTCGCTTTCTACGCATTTCGAGTAATTAGCGTAAGTATCAAAACGTTTAAAAATTAGAATTTATGTACTTAATTCTTAATATTAAAAAATTATTAATGTGTACAATATTTAAATTTTTACTATACGTACAATATATTTTATTATGGACATCAACTAAAATAATTTTAATTATAAGACACTGCATATTTATGCACATCTCATAAATTAAATAGGTATTCGACGAAGGAAACCATTTACCAGTTATTCGTTTGATATTTTTTACATTAACTATTTTAAATTTATTTGGACACATGTGTCTATATTGCGTTCTCGGGGAGATTCTGGTGGCTCAGGTTAGTTACACATATGTACACATACTTTTATTATAAAAGACATAAAATGAATATTGCATAATTAAATTTGTAAATTGTTATATAATACAATGTTTACTTTCTATTTAGTCGAGGAACTATTTAAACAGTAACTTATTTAAAAGTATTTTTAACATTTTCAAGTGTAATAACATATATTATGCAGCATATAATAACAAATGGTACACTCTGGACCCAAAAATCACAAACAATTTGTTAATCTTAATGACAAGAGGCTCTAAACCAATTTATCTCACTGTTGGAAAAATATTTCCTGTTACGATGACTACATTTTGCAGTGTAAGATGTTTTAGGTGAACTTCTGAAAACGTTGACTGCCTGATTGTCATAAATTTGAGCAGAAATAGTCTAAATGACGTCAAATAAATGCACTCAAATAGATTTTTACCAACAAAGAAGTTTAATGCTAGAAATGTTTGAAGTTATATTATAGAAGTTTAGTGGCTCTTCCACTTCATCTCCCCTCTGCTAAGAGTCGCACAACTTTCACTCCACCTGCTCCACATCTAAGAGAGTACAACTTTCACGCAAAGTGATTTCTACTTCATTCCTCCTTACCTAGGGGCAAACGAATTCCATGCGTAATAATTTATTCTAAAGAAGGGTAAATGCCAAATATGCTTGAGAAAGTATATAAATTTATTTAAATATAATATATTTTTGATATTATAAGCTTTTTTATTTGTAAAAATTCATATTCATGTGAATGTTTCTGCTAATAAAAATTAAAATCGGGTGGTCGATATTTTCAAAAATTCATCCAATGTTTTAATACTTAATTAGAAGTATTATATTAAAGTATTGTTTAGTAAACATCCATAAAAATTTTTTTATATAAAAAATTAAATTTTACGTTTAATGTATATCTTACATACTTATATTGATATTAGTAAGTTTATAAAATATTATTAAACATATTACCGTCAAAACTTTGTTTTTTAGTTAGTTAAAACATCTGTTGGGTATATATCCGTTTTGCATACAACAAGAAGATAATTAAAAAAATGACAGATATGTAAAATTGTTTCGAACACTATGCAATTTTTTATAGAACACCAATTCAACTATGTTAATACTATATTATTTACAAATAAATATATTTTAAATCATCAATTATATAGAATAAGAAATTAGCTCTTATTAAATAATGACACAGATATCAAATAAAATTTAATTTTAAAAAAATCATAATTTAAAGAAGCCCATACAGCAAATGTGTCTAAAATACAGGAATATCCTAAAAATATATTTAAAATATATAATTTCTTTAGAATATTTTCTTTTATGATAAATTTTGGTTATTTCTGCTAAATGAAAACGTTTTTTGTTCAATTTTATAAGCTAAGATTGCTTTCTAAACTTAATTATTTATTTTATAATATATCAGTAAATATAGATAAGCAGTTTTATAAATAATGATAAAATGTTTTAAAAGTTAATTTTCTAATAAAATTGTGTCAAAGAATTGTATAATTCCTATAACAACTTCTTATTATATATGTTCAATTCTTTTTATTAAAATTTCATAAAATTAACTGAAATGTTATGATTACATTCAATTAGATCATGAAATCATGTGTTTTCATACATTATATATAATTAAAATAAAATGTTACAAAACAACCTTCTACTTTACAGCATAATTTAACGTCAATTGAATTACAAAATCCAATACATAATTGTTTATAATGCAATGATTTGTTTATATATATATATATATATATATATATATATATATTAACAACCAAAGATAGCCAAAGAAATATGTTTTGTCGTATTCGGATTCCTTGTTATTCTCACAAACTTATAATTACTTATTATTAATTTTTATATTTCAAATGATATTTTAGTTTTAAAATTTGTGAAGTTAATTCTATTTTCTTGTTCCTTAAATTTAAATATTGTATTTAAATGTGTTGTTACGCGTATGTAAAACTAAATTATAAAAGTAGCTATTTAGTAAGAATTATAATGCTAAAATTACAAAAGTTAAAGAGAGAGAGAGAGTATATAACAAATCAATATGCATGAATTAAACATAAATTAAGTTGCTGGACAATTTTATTATTTGCTTATTACAAAAAAAACCATCTCAACTTCTCAAAACACGTTATAATTATATTAAACATTTTTCTTGTATCGATAATAATAAATATTATAAATAATACTAAATATTATAATTAATAATCATAAATATTATAATTAAAATTTATGATTGGAATCATAAATATAATGAATACAATTACACAAATAAATTATCTGATCTAACAATACATTTTCATGATTTGCATTTATCTTAAAGAACTCGATATATTATAAAAACAATAAAATTTTAATCAATTTATTTTAAAAATCAAAAACCGTATAATGCACGATAAATTTCATACTATAGTACATTACTGTAAGTAACAGTTAGAGACAATAGAGGATTATACAGAAGTATAGAAATATGGTATAATTGAAACGCATATACCTGTTTTTTTTTTTTCATTACTGTATCACCATATGACATTGTGCATTTTTTTTATTTGCAACTGTTTCTCGTAATAATCGGCGATAACTGGAAACTTGATGCAAATTTGAAATAAGAGAAGTAGAATTTAAAATTTTTTGTTACAAGTCAACCGTTCGATACTTTCAAGAAGTAATATTTTAAGCATGCGCAAGAAGAGCTTTTTTCTTATACAGGAGGTAACGTCGATTCACGAAAAGGGGATAGACGTCAGTCTTTAGATAACACTGGACATGGAAAGTTCGAGATATAATGGCTACCAAGGTGCTTATAGTTACGATTGTTCTAATTGTATGTGAAAAGAACCTTAAGAAATATCTTTAATAGAAATGTGTGCAAACCATGTTGCCATTTACAATCTACTGAATCTATGTTTTAAGTTTTTATCATTAATTAAAAAGCATAGATTATTTCAACAAATTTGTGTTCTAATGACCGTATTGATCATCAAACTTTTATCGTAACAGCGTCAGTTATATTTTATAAGTACATAACATTCCTAGAATATTATATAAATATTATTTACTTTTTTCAACATTTTTATATAACATTTTGAGATCTTTATGCCTTGTGTGTGTATACATATAAGAATAGACGTAATAGATATAGACTGCAATTCCATATCCTAATTGATCTTAAGGCATCCGTGTTATATTAAAAAAAAACGCAACATTGATGCATAATCGTATCTCTTTGTAATTCGCTTTGGCTGAAACGCCGAATGGAGATACGGAGCACATATATTTTTGTGAGAATAGAGAAAGTGATATATAGGGTACGCGAATTAATCATATATGTATTGACAAGCCCTAATATTATACTAATATTTTAAAATGAAAGAAAGACAGAGAAAGAAAAAAGCGGTACGCACTAAGCTATTTTAATTTATCTTTCTAAACTGATAATAATAACTTTATTGGAATGCGCATCTATACTTAATACGCCTTTATTCAGTGTATATGTATCTGTGACAAATAAAAAGTTATTTTTGTTATTAGTATTTTTCACTTTGTGAATAAACTTTAAACTTGGACGCAATTAATATGAAGTGTTCAAAAATATATTTTTTATTCTAAACTATACTATATGCAGCGCATTTGATTCAATTATATGAATACGTTTGTGTCTGTTTGGAATTGTGTAATACAAATCCTATAATTATAAACACTGTACTTATTTAGATTTCTGAAGGTAGATTTCGAGTGGGCAGTGAAACTAAACCGTTTCACTTTAGATTTGCTTGGACTTTGGCCAAAAAACGTACAAAATCCTTGGCAAAAGTTAATATGCAATTTTCGAGTGCTAATAGCTTTTCTGGGAATAATGTTCTGCCTTTTTATTCCTTCAATACATTCATTGATAAAAGTTTTTGGCGACAGTTTGCTAATATTAGATAATTTACAAATTACTTTACCAGTTTTAAGCTGCTCGATTAGAATTATGATTTTTTGGTGGAAAAAAGAAGGTAAATAACGCGTTTTTTGTTTATAAACTACAAATATGGTAAATAATGAAAAAATAAAATATTAAAAGTTAAATTTTAATATAATTACATATTTTTTAATATTCGTCATATTTATTTACAAATATAGAGATTCAGCTCAAAAATAGATAGATCTTATTTATTATGTATACATATGTATATATATTATACATCATCATGTTAGTATGCGTTTTAAAAAATTTATGTGTACATTAAGTAATTTTTATATCTCACAAATTTATGAAATTATACTATTATAAAAATATTTGGAAGAATAAATTTAAAATAAAATCTTTTAAACAAGATTCTCATCGCTAATTTTTTGTATATATACAATATTATGTAAAGTTATAAGAAAGTATATATTATATCAATTTTTTCAATAAAAACACATACATACAATTAATCGATGAAAAGATTTTAAAAATATACATATATAAGTAATATTATGGAATTTATATATGAATTTTGTACTTTCGCAGATTAATTAAAATTTCCGATGTCAAATCATATTATTATTATGTTTCAAATTAAAAAATAATATATTTACAATTTTGTTTTTTATAAGCTTTTAATAATTTAAAATTGGTTTTAATACATTTCTATTCAGCAATGCTGTAAAATTTATATAAAATTATTTACTTTTTAAGCTGTTATACCGATTATAAAAATGATTACGAAAGATTGGATAAAAATAAAAAATGATGAAGAAAGAAATTTAATGATACAGAGAGCGCAATCTGCACGAATAATTATTATTTGTTCCTATTGCATAATGGGATTACAATGGTTTTTTATTGTTATGCTGCCGATTTTTGGAGTGACAATAAGACTCACTTCTAACATTACTGATCCAGGAAGGATACCAATGCCTGTACAAACTCATTATATTTACGATATAACAAGAAGGCCGCAATATGAACTAACATACATTAGTCAAGCAGTCTATGTAGCTATCGGCATGATGGCCTATACTGGAGTAGACAATTTTCTCAGTCTTGTCGTTTTTCATATATGCGGCCAATTAAAGATTCTTGAGAATCGTATGCAACATTTGGATAAATACATAAATTGCCACGAAATATTAAAACGCTGCATAGAAAAACATATCCGTTTGCTTAGGTTTGTTACTTGTAAGAGAACATATTTGTATGATGTGAAAATCTATATTATATGATTGAATGCATTATATATGTGGTATATAAAATGTCTTTTATAGAGCTATTGATATTATTGAAGATACGTACGATGGAATACTTCTCTCTTTATTTATATATTTTGCGATTCTTTTCGCTTTCTATGGATTTCGGGTAATTAACGTAAGTATTATACCGGAAAATTGAATTTAAAAAAATATATTATGTTGAAATAAAATTAAAGTTTTATGTCTAAAAAGTCTTGCTGAATAATTATCAACATTTTAATGATTATGATCAATAAGTCATTACATTTAATTTACTTTATTACAAAATTAAATATTAATACTAATAGGAATAATCATGTTTTATTGTTTATACTTTTTCATAATTTAATTAGCTATTCGATGAAGGAAATGATATGTCAATCACTCACTTAATCTATTTCATATCTTCTATTATCAATATATTTATACACATGTGCCTATATTGTGTTCTAGGCGAAATTTTAGTATCTCAGGTAATTACATATATACTTTATTTTATTTCAGAATTAATTAAATTGATGCTGTATACTTTTGCATGTTAGCTATAAACTACTGTACATATATGATTGTGACCAATTTTTATTTATATATAAAGCAGTACGTATATAATAATTGATATGTAAAGTAATACTTTTAATATTTTTAATATTTTTAAGTGCAATAAGATATATTATGCAGCGTATAGTAGTAAATGGTATACCCTGGATCCAAAAGTTACAGGACATTTGTTGCTCTTAATAACTAGAGGTTCTAAACAGATTTGTCTTACCGTTGGAAAAATGTCTCCTGTTACAATGGCCACTTTTTGCAGTGTAAGATATTTTAATGTTTAATTATGATTATTACATTAAAATATTCATTGTCCTGAATATTTGAGTGAAATCTATTATACCTATATAAAATTTTAATTATTTATTTTAATACATAGGGTAAGACCGCCCAAGAATGCGCACTTTTTCTTTGAGACTATATAACCTATATAAGGATCTCAGTAAAATGGTGCTTAGATTATTCTTTACATTTTAAACTAAAAGTTTATCAAGTGTCAATGTAATACTATGACTCGTTTTTACAGGAGATTAATTTTACTAAGAAAAGAAAATTACGAATTCTTGAACAAGTGTCTTCTCAAGAGTTCGCATTAGTTCGTGATTTTCACTTTTTGCTTTTAATATAACTATATAAAAATTATTACAGATATTAAGTGAATATATCACTAAATACGAAGCAGAACATGCATGCACACAATATATAAATAGTACGGATTCATTAAGCAACGATTTATATATACACATATATATATATATATATATATATAATGTTGAAATTGATCAATTCATCCTTGAAAAACGCATACTCCTCCTTTTTGTGCCAACCTTCGGTTGGCAGCAGTCGGTCATACAAATAATAGGAAGAAAATGGTCAAAATCACAAAATTTAAAATATCACGTTTATCGCTGAAACGATCACAACGATTTTTTATGCACAGATCAGCAAATCAAAAAGGCACATTCTGTGTGAAATACAGTTCTTACGATCAAATAATTTCGTCGTAAAGCTCAGTGCGAACTCTTGAACGATGCGCACTTTTAGACGGTCTTACCCGACGTGTACAATCTTAATCAAACTTTATATATGTTTTAGTTAGTAAAAACATCCGTTGGTTATATATCTGTTTTGCATACAACAAGGAGATAGAATGTGTAAAAAATGGAAACTTTTTGCCAATTTTATGCAATTTTTAATAGAATACGTTAGAAATGTGCTGATATTTACATGTCATTTACAAATAAATATATCTTAATGCATTTTTCATGTAAAACATGCCCAGAATTCTACTATATAATATTAAAAATATGTAATTAATGTGAAGAAATGATGTTGAAAAATTTAAATTATTGAGAAAATCGTAATCTGCAGTTACTTATTAAATTGTAAGTCAGTCTTTCTTTGACATTTAACTATTTATTTTATATATTACATAATTAATTAAATAGGTTTTTAGATATAAGTTAACTAATTTTATATTACAGTATTATGTAAAAATTAAAAAAATTATTTATTTCTTAAAAGTTATGTTGAACATAATATATGCTTAGTTTCTATGACAAATTTTTTTATTCAATTTTGTTGTAAGTATTTTTGAGATATAATACTTTATTAATAACAATATTAATTATATTTTATTATATTTTACCAGGATTGGATAGTAACTAGTTAAAACGTTAAAAGTTAAAAAAAAAGTTAAAAAGTTAATAACTTTTAACTTAACTTAGTTAATTTTAAATGCATTAAATATAGTTGAAAAATATAAATTCTTTAGTTTTTAGACCATTTTAAGTTACTGAATCAATTATAAATATGGTCGCGAAGGATTGGATAAAGTCAATATGTAATCAAAAGAAACGTTTCATGATCCAAAGAGCGCTAAGTGTACACATAATTGTTGCTTATTCCTATTGCCTAATGGAAATACAACAGTGCATTTTTCTTCTTATACTACCTACTTTCGACATTTTAATGCGATTGATTCCCTACATTACTGATCTAGGAAAACCAAGCTTTTACGAAACTATTACATTTATGATATAACAAAACGACCGCAGTAATTTATTTATTAAAAGTATTTATAATATTTTCAAGTGCAATAATATACAAATATTGCGGTATATAATAACAAATAGTACACTCTGGGTCCAAAAATCACGAACAATTTGTTAATCTTCTTAATGACAAGAGACTTTAAACCAATTTATCTCACTCTGTTGAAAAAATATTTCTTGTTAAGGTAACCACATTTTGCATTGTAAGATGTTTTGGGTGAACTTCTGAAAACGTTGACTGCCCGATTGTCATGAATTTTAGCAGAAATAGTCTAAATGATGTCAAATGAATGCACTTAAATAGATTTTTACCAACAAAGAATTTTAATGCTGAAAATGTTTGAAGTTATATTACAGAAGTTTAGTGAGACACTTCCACTCCATCTCCCCTCTGCTAACAGTTGCACGACTCCACTCTACCTCCCCCTGTCTCTAAGGGCGCACAACTTTCACATAAAGCAACTTTCACCCTATCTCTTCCCTATCTAGGGGCACACATTGGAATCATAAATGTAATAAATACAATAACAAACGAATTATCTGATCAATAGATTTTATCTGAGCAATAGATTTTTACGATTTACTTTTAACTTGAAGAACTCAATATAAAAACAATAAAATTTTAGTCAATTTGTTTCGAAAATCAATAAGTTTTATACTGTAATACATAACTATAAACGATGGTTACAGAAAACAGAGGATTATACAGAAGTACAGAAATATGGTATAAATGAAACGCATATACTTGTTTTTTTTTTTCATCACCATGATACTATGCATTCTTTTTATTTGCAACTATTTCTCGCGATAATCGGCGATAACTGGAAACTTGATGGAAATTTGAAAAGAGAAAAGTAGAATTTAAAAGTCTTTGTTATAAGTCAACCGTTCGATACTTTCAAGAAGTAATATTTTAAGCATGCGCAAGAAGCGCTTTTTTCTTATACAGGAGGTAACGTCGATTCACGAAAAGGGAATAGACGTCAGTCTTTACATAACACTGGACATGGAAAGTTCGAAATATAATGGCTACCAAGGTGCTTATAGTTACGATTATTCTAATTGCGTATATGTGAAAAGAACCTTAAGAATTATCTTTAATAGAAATGTGTGCAAACCATGTTGCCATTTACAATCTATTGAATCTATGTTTTAAGTTTTTATCGTTAATAAAAAGCATAGATTATTTTAATAAATTTGTGTTTCTAATGAACGTATTGATCATCAAACTTTTATCGTAACAGCGTTAGTTATATTTTATAAGAGTACATAATATTCCTAGAATATTATATAAATATTATTTTCAACATTTTTATATAACATTTTGAGATCTTTATGCTTTGTGTATGTGTGTATATATAAGAATAGACTGCAGTTCCATATCCTAATTGATTTTATGACATCCGTGTTATATTAAAAAAAAAACGCAACATTGATGCATAATCGTATCTCTTTATAATCCGCTTTGGGTGAAACGCCTAATGGAGATACGGAGCACATATATTTTTGTGAGAATAGAGAAAGTGATACATGGGGTATGCGAATTAATCATATATGTATCGACAAGCCCTAATATTATATTAATATTTTAAAGTGATAGAGAGAGAGAGAAAGAAAACTAACGCACTAAACTATCTCTTTCTAAACTGATAATGACTTTATTGTAATGCGCGTCTATACTTCTTACGTTGTTAATCAGTTATATCTGGCTGTGGCAAATAAAATCAACTATCTTTGTGTTGTTAATTTTCATGAATAATCTTTAGATTTGCATGCAATTAATACAAAGTGTTCAAAAATATCTTATTTTAAACTATACTACGCAGTGCATTTGGTTCAATTATGTATACATTTGTGTGTATGTTTGGAATTATATATATTATAAATCCTATAATTATAAATTATATAAATACTGTACTTATTTGGATTTCTGCAGTTAGATTTCGAGTGGGCAGTGAAACTAAACCGTTTTACTTTAAATTTGATTGGACTTTGGCCGAAGACTGCACAAAATCCTCGGCAGAAGTTAATATGCAATTTTCGAGTGCTGATAACATTGATGGGATTGCTTGGCCTTGTTATTCCCGCTATACATTCCCTAATAAACATTTTTGGAGACAGTTTACTAATGTTAGATAATTTACAATTTACTTTACCAGTCATAAGCTGCTTAATTAGAATCACGATTTTTTGGTGGAAAAAAGAAGGTATATATCGTTTTGTGTGGACCAGGTATAACATTTTTAGTAATTTGAAATTTTGTGTGTAGTAGTATTTTTCTTTAGAAAATATTTCAATATTTTCTTTTTTAAGTCTTTTTTACAGATTAAAATTAAACTTAAACATATTTTAATTTAGCGACGCTGTAAAATTAATGGAGTTAAATTGTTTACTTTTTAAGCTATTATACCAATTATGAATATGATCGCAAAGGACTGGATAATGTTAAAAAGTAATAAAGAGAGGAACATGATGATTCGAAGAGCGCAGTATGCACGTATAATTATTATTTGTTCCTATAGTATAATGGCATTAGCGTGCTTCTTCATCGCATTGTTACCTATTTTTGGAATGTCAGTAAGACTGACATCTAATATCACTGATCCAGGAAGGATACCAATGCCTTTACAAACTCATTACATTTACGATATAACAAAAAGACCTCAACATGAATTAACGTTCATTGGTCAAGTCATCTATGTAACTATCGCCATGATGGCTTATACTGGTGTAGACAATTTTCTCAGTCTCGTGATTTTTCATATATGCGGTCAATTAGACATTCTTGAAAATCGTATGCAATATTTGGATAAATATATAAATTATCATAAAATACTAAAATGCTGCTTAACAAAACATATCCGTTTGCTTAGGTTTGTTATTTGTCAGAAAACGTATATATAAATAATATAATTTATACAAAATTATTTGATTAAACATATTTGGTATATAATATATTTTTTATAGAGCTATTGATATGATTGAAGATACTTATAATGGAATACTTCTTTCTTTATTTATATATTTCGCAATACTCTTCGCTTTCTATGGATTTCGAGTAATTAGCGTAAGTATTATATCTAAAAATGAGTAAAAGGACATCTAAATTGTTTTGCTGAATAATGATGTACATTTTAATGATTATGATTAATAAGTTATTACATTTAATGAAGAAGATTTAACAATGCCGTTTTTGTGCTCTCTACGGATACATATTAGAAAATTATTTATTATTATAATGTAAACTTTTATTACTAATTTTTTTATTAACTATCTAGACACACCAAAACAAATGGCCTCATCATTTGATGGGTATCCATATGAATTGAATTGTTTTTATCTTCATCGCAGGTACAATAGATAGTTTAAAATAACGTTAACATGATAGTAAAGCGGTGTAATGGAAAAAAATATTTTATTAATTCATTTATTAGTTATAACAAAAGCTTAAATTTCGGTAATAGAATAATATATTTAAACAAATAACTAATTAATTAGGACTTTAGATTAAGTTTTTCCTCATATAATGATTATTTTTAACATTTCTAATGATCATATAATACAATATAAAAGAAAATTGTCTAATATATGATAAGTTGGCAGGGGCACAAAAATGACTTTATTGACCTATCTCTTTACACATTATTATAAAATTAAATACTATCAGTAATAGAGATAATTATATTTTTTTGTTAATACTTTTCATGTATTAATTAGCTATTTGATGAGGAAAATGATATATCGATCATTCACTTAATCTATTTCATATCCACTATTGTCAATATATTTACACACATGTGTCTGTATTGCGTTCTTGGCGAAATTTTAGTATCTCAGGTAATTACATATATATTTTATTTTATTTTAGAATTACATAAATTGATGTTGTATAATTTTGCATGTTAATTATAAGCTACTGTGTATATAACAGCAACTAATTTTTATCTAAATATAAAACAGTGTGTAAAAAATTGATATATAAAAGTATTTTTAATGTTTTTAAGTGCAATAAGATATATTATGCGGCTTATAGTAATAAATGGTATACCATGGATCCAAAAGTTACAGGAGATTTGTTGCTCTTAATGACAAGAGGTTCAAAACAGATTTACCTCACCGTTGGAAAAGTGTCTCCTGTTACAATGGCCACATTTTGCAGTGTAAGACATATTAATGTTTGAGTATAAGTTACTACATCAAAATATTTGATATTACAGAAATTTTATTAAAGTTTATAATAGCTATATAAAATTTAAATTATTTATATTAAGTACGTGTGTAATTTTATATTAATTGATCTCTATATTTATTTAACTATTAAGTTTATATTGTTAATCATATCATCATTAAAAATATGTTTTTTAGTTAGTAAAAACATCTGTTGGTTATATATCCGTTTTGCATACAACAAGAAGGTAATAAAAAGAATGTAAGCGAGCAATTTTTTTAATGTCATGTAATTTTTTATAGAAAATCAATTTAACTATGATAATATTTATATTGATATATCATTTTCAAATAAATATGACTTAATGCACTAATTAAATAGAACAAGTTCAGAATTCTCTTAAGTATAATAATACAGATGTATAATACAATTTAATTTTAAGAAAATCATAATTTAAAGAAATGCTTTTCGTAATTTAAACAATTACTTTTAAATTTAGCAATTTATTTTATATAATATATGTATTATTAAACATGAACGCCGACAGAATTACTGGTAAGTAATGCACACAAAAAAATTCAAATTTGAGCAGTAACTAACGTAAGTATAGATAAATTCATTGACACTGTGACGAAAAAATTCAAACAAAGCCAAAATAAACATTTTTCTTTTATCCATAATAATGATAATTATAAATACTAAATAAATGTAAAGATACATAATTTAATCTAGCAATATACACTTTTTTGTTCCTCGATATAAGAAAAAACATTTTAGCAAACTTATTTAAAAAATTAGAACCATAAAAGAGATGCACGATAAGTTATATACTATACTGTATAAAAAGCTATGGTCACAGACAGCAGAGAATATTATAGAAGTGTGGAAATATAATCGATACACATATACTCATACACGTGTTTTTCATCACTACATCACCATTTCATATTCTGCAATTTTTTATTGCAATTATTTCTCGCGATAAACGGTTATAACTGAAAACTTGAAAAAAGTTTGAAGTGACAGAAGAGAAGAATATTTAAAATACTGTGTTGCAAGTTGATAGTTCGATACTTTCAAAAAGCAGTACTATAAAAGCATGCGCAAGAAGCGCTTCTTCCTTGCGGAAGTAACGTCAATTCACGAGAAAGGAACAGACGTCAGTCTTTAGATAACACTAAACATGGAAAGTTCAAAATATAATGGATACCAAGGTGCTTATAATATATAAATTTCAATCATACTTATTGTATGTGAAAAAAACCTTTAAAACATTTTTTATTAAAAATATGTACAAACAGTGGTATTATTATTACAGTCTATGTTTCGTTTCCATCGTAAAGAAAAGTCTCCATTATCAATAAATTTGTGATTCCTATAAACGTAGTGAAAATCAAACTTTTGTTGCAACAATAACATTAGTTACATCCTATAAGTACACTCCTATAATGTCATATAAATATTATTTGCATTTTAATATTTATTTGTCTTTTAATATATTCATGTTTAATAATATTTATATGTATAACATTATAAAGTTATTATATCTTATAGGAATAGACGTAATAGATATAGATTGCAGTTTCATATTGTAACTGATTTTAGCATCTGTGCTTAATAACAGAACGCCATATTGACACATAACATATATATTTCTTTTAATTAATCGCATTGAATAGGCGGAGAAAAGAAGGTAGGAAAGACGAATCCTATGTCTTCACTGTAACATTATTAACATTTTAGAGAGAAAAGGAGAGAGAAATGGAAAAACATACGCACTAAGCTTTCTCTCTTTCTAAATTGACAGTGACAACTTATTGCGAAATGTGCAATCTATTTATTACGTCTTTAGTTACTTATAATCAATTGCAACAAATGAAATCAATTTTATTTTTTTCATTAATTATATTTTATTTTGTAAATAATCTTTAGACTTGCTTAATTATATATAATATGAAAAAATTTTTATTTTATATTTCACACAATGCGTTTGGTTAAAATGTATATATATTTGTCTATATTTCAAATTGTATACTACAAATCCTATTATTATGAGCATTGTACTTATCAAGGATTCTGCAGGTAGATTTCGAGTGGGCGGTGAAACTAAATCGTTTCACATTGAATTTTGTTGGACTTTGGCCTAGGACTACACAAAATCCTTGGCAGAAATTAATATGCAATTTTCGAGTGCTGGCGGTGTTTTTGGGAATAACAGTTTGCATTCTTATTCCTTCTGTACACTCCCTAATAAAAATTTTCGGAGACAGTTCACTAATGTTAGATAATTTACAACTTACCTTACCAATCATAAGCTGCTTGATTAGAATCATCATTTTTTGGTGGAAAAAAGATGGTAGACATCATTTTGATCACATCCTATAAGTATAATAATTTTTTTAAAAGTGTGATAACTTCTATATGAATTAAATATTCAGATTAATATTAATAGTTCTATAACACATATAAATTAATCAATTCAATTACATTAATAAAATTCATATACCTATCAATACGACATACATATATTTTTATGTATAAGATTTTTTGGTCTATAGTTGTTAAATAATATATTTCATAAATTACCTATTATATTTCAAACATTTACAGTTCAAAAATTGTATATGTATGTATATATATGTATATATTTTATATATATATATATATACACGATGTTTATGAACATTCACAATCGGAACGCAGTACAAGATTCAACGTTTTATTTCAAATCTATCGAGCCTAATATAATTATACATATTTATATAAACATATTTACTTTTTAGAAATAACAAAGTTTTTATGATATCTATATAATAAAAACAAGTATTATTACATTCCAAAATTATCACTTTTAATGATTTAAGAAACTATAATATTACATTTCTTAGAGAAATACGAAAATGATGGTGCTACAGTTCCATGTTTTCTTTTTAAATCTTTTATAATTTAAGTATAATATATTTAATCTAAAAATATGCTGTAAAATTATTATACATAAAAATATTTACTTTTAAGCTAATATACCAATGATAAATATGATCATGAAGGATTGGATAAAGTTAAAAAGTGTTCAAGAGAGAAACATGATGATCCAAAGAGCACAGAATGCACGTATAATTAGTATTTGCTCTTATTCTATAATGGCATTAGCATGCTTCTTCATTACAGTATTGCCGATTTTTGGAATGTCAATAAGACTGACGTCTAATATTACCGATCCAGGAAAACCATTACCTGTACAAACTCATTATATTTATGATGTAACAAAAAGGCCGCATTACGAACTGACATTTATTAGTCAAGTCATAAACTCAGCTATTGCTATGATTGCCTATGTTGGAATAGATAATTTTCTCAGTCTCTTAATTTTTCATGTATGCGGCCAATTAGACATTCTCAAAAGTCGGTTGACACACTTGGATGAATACATAAATTATCACAAAATGTTAAAATATTGTATAGCAAATCATATCCGTCTGCTTAGGTACGTTATATTTATAAGAAAATATATATGTATAACATATATATAGGTTTTAGCTTTTATACCTACAGGGCATATACTATACATATATACAAAAAGTATATATATGTATAATATATACCTATAAGTATAAAAGCATAATTAATGTAAAACATGTTGTAACATAGATTGATACATTAAATCTTTTAATAGAGCTATTGATGTTATTGAAGACACATATAATATAATACTTCTCGCCTTATTTATATATCATGCAATTCTTTTTGCATTTTTCGGATTTCGGATGATCAGTGTAAGTATAAATAATTAAACAAAAACTTATATTTGCTGAATATTGCCTGAATTAATAAATAATATTTGTAACATCTATATTAATACTAAATTAATAAATATTTAATTTTAATAAGAATTATTATATTCATTATGTGATGTTATTTTAAGATTCTAAACTAATGTCTTTAAGAAAATTTAATTTTTTCGTTTATCTAATAAATCAATTAGCTATTTGATAAAGGAAATGATATGTCAGTCACTCACTTGATATATTTCGTCTCCATTGTTATAAATTTATTTGCACATATGTGCCTATATTGCGCTCTTGGTGAGATTTTGATAGCTCAGGTTAGTTATATACAGCATCTCCGCATGTATATCATAGGTATATACAGCATCTCCGAAAAAGAAATGACATAAGTGAATAGTATAACATTGTTCAAAAGAAAGAAAGAAAGCTGCATATTTTAAAATTAATGATTATTTCAACAATATAAAAAGAATTAACCAAAAACTGTTTATTTTAAATGTCAATTTAAAAATAATGTTGATAAAATATATTTGTTAAGATATTATGTTAGATCTCTCTAAAAACTATCTCTATTTCAATTTGTTATTTTTTTCCGTTTCAAATTCTTGTCCATTTTCTGTTGAAGTATTAGTTTTTGTTACTTTTCTTAGTAAGTATAAGATTGACATATATTAAAACAATTCTCACATAATATGGAATACAAAAATTTCAACTTGTGTCACCTTTTTTGCTAAGTTATATTTTTATTTCATATATTTTTTTATTATAAAATTATATTTAAAAAATACATATATTTGACTCTATATCATGTAAAGAAAGAAATGTTTCGTTCTTTCAACCTAACAGTTTACTTGATGAAATTTTTAACAGTATATATCATTTTTATGTGCAAAAAGAATTTTTATGTGCGTTTTTGCAAAATTATTTATCTGTTTAGAAAGTAATAAAAATATGTACTTATGTCAACCAAACAATTTTGGTTTACATAAAACTTTTGTTAAGTATATATTAATCAAATTTTTTTTAGAGCAAAATTTCGATTTACACAGAACAAAACATTTTTTCTTATTGTTAGTGTGTAAATTATCATATATGAAATAATTTATTTTTATTTGCATATACATACAATGTACGTCACAATTGGTATCTAAAGCTGCTTCTAATATTTTCAAGTGCAATAAGATATATTATGCGGCATATAACAATAAATGGTACAATCTAAATGCAGAAACTGTAGAAAATTTATTGCTCTTAATGACAAAAGGCTCTAAACCGATCCATCTCACCGCTGGAAAAGTGACTCCTGTTACAATGACCACATTTTGCAGTGTAAGTGTTTGATTTTAACGTGAATGTTAAAATATTAGTATCACTAAAGTTTTGTTAATAATTATTAAATAGGACATGTTCTATAGATTACGCATTTGAGGCTTTCAAGGGTAGTTTCTTCAATTATACCAGAAGATTTGCAGGTTATCGCCGTGTCTTTCTTCATTATTGATGTCAACGTTTTGTGTCCTTCGGGGTAGCAGCTCAGTATCAGCGCACCCCTCGCCCTGATGAAGTGAACGGCATGGTTCACGAAATGTTGACATCAATAATGAAGAAAAACACGGCGATAACCCGCAAACCTTCTGGTATGTTTTATAGATATATTATAGAACACATTATTACAAAGCACTACATTTTAATATATATGTAAAGATCAATATTTTTTATTTTGATTTACGTACAATCATAATAATATAATATGTTTAATTATAAAAAACCATTCTAGTACTGGAAACTTTATAATTACTATGAAATATATTTTTCAGTTTGTAAAAACATCCGTTGGTTATATATCCGTCTTGCATACAATAAAAAATTAATAAAAAAATAAGAAGAATGTAAAAGTTTTTTAGTGTGCAATTTTTGATAGAATTTATATGCTAGCTGATAAAAATTGTACCAATGTTATTAATATGTCATTTGCAAATAAAGAAATGTTGTTGCTCTATTTGAATGGGACATGACATATTGAACAGTAATTGAAAAATAAAGAATTTAATTTTAATTTAAAAATATCGTCACTCACAATCAGATATGTACACTTTCATAAAAGTCAAAACATCCAGTTAAAACGTTAATTTTATTTTAGCATTTATTTTATGCAATATTATGTAAAGTATGTATTAATCAGTTTTTAATTATTCATTCTAGATATGTATATAGTCCTATTTTAATGGAAATATAAAATTATTTAACTATTAAATTTATATTGTTAATCATATTACCATTAAAAATTTATTTTTCAGTTAGTAAAAGCATCTGTTTTGGATATATATCCGTTTTGCATACAACAAGATAATAAATTTAAAAAAATGGAAGTATATAACGGTCTCATAGGACCGTATATGTGAGAAACACAAACAGTGAGAAGAAAAGTTTTTAACCAACTGGACTTAAATACCATATAACTAGATTTTAAATACGTGTATATATATTACCGTGAGAATTTATACATATGTATACTACGTATGTAGCCCTTTAAACCGCGGGATGTTCAATTTTTCGGTTTTGAAATGCACACTCTAAGTACTTAAATTATTATAGTAATATCACGAGTTAAATTAACTAGCAGTTTAACAATCTTTTATGCTCATAAGTCATCTTAAATCAAACTGAATAATATTGACCGACATATTAAAATCAATCCTTAATATTTATTTTTTTTATTTTTTTTCCTTAATATTTTTTCCTACTTTCACCCCCCTCGAGATACTATATCATTAAATATAAGTAAACAGAATTATAAAAAAGGTTTACTGTACGAAGAAAATAGTAGTAATTAATGTGTAAAAAGCGTAGATCAGTGCATTGAGCTGTTTTCTCTCAACATCAGAATATCGGCAAATTTGAAAAAACACGTAAATAAACACGTTCGATAAAAATAAAGTTTTGAGTTAGAATATTTCTGTTCTTTCAATACTTACAGTAAACTTTTTTATTCGGCGATTCCTGGGCCGTAAAATAATTCGTCTTCTTCATGAAACTCATCAATCTGAGTTGTACGATCCTCTTTGTTGATTTCATCAAGATGTCGTTTGCCATTATACGACAAATCGGAATTCCAATGTGGCTAATATTTACTTGTGCACAGTATAATAAATCGTGAATAACTCCGATATTATTTCAATAAACAGTTTGGACGACATACTTTCGAAATTATTAACTTTACAAAAAAGCAATAAAAAAGTTACCTTTTTTTACCTTCTAAAACTCTTGACCTCCTTAAGATCTAACTTGGCTGTCTTTATAGGATCCTTAAGTTTTGAGCATTCAACAAGATACTAAGGACGACGGTATTACGAAATATTTTACACTGTGATAATAAATCAGCGATTTCATTATTAGAGAATTAAAACCGTTTATTACATCAACTGAACTACCGAATTTTGTATCACATTGAAGAGATCCAATCTAAAGGATCGAAACGTCTATACTTATAGTCTCAATATTTGTTTATACATACATAAGGAACATATTGTGTTCGGCTCACATTAGGTTTTTTTTATTTTCTTGATCATTTTGTTGGAATCTCGAAAAAAAATTTTATTATAAATTAAACTGCTGGACAAATTTATTATTGGCTTATTATTCAAAAACAATCTCACATATTCAAGACAAGCAATACTTATAATAAACATTTTTCTTTTATCCATGGTAACAATATATAATCATACGAATTATGTATATTTAAAGATGACTAATCTATTCAAGCAACATACACTTTTACGTTTTGCATTTATTTTGAAAAAATCAATACCAAAAAAATAAAAATATTTTAGGAAACTTATTTCAAGAATTAGAAACTGTAAAAGCGATGCACGATAATATAGAGTATTACTAAAAGCTAGAGTCATAGACAACAGAGAATATTATAGAAGCATGAAAATAAAATCGATACATATACTCATACACGTTTTCTTTCATCACTATATCACCATCTCATATTCTGCAATTTTTTACTGCTATTATTTTCCACGATAATCAGCTGCAGCTGGAAACTTGATGGCAATTTGAAACGACAGAAGAAGTAGAATATTTAAAATACTTTATTGCAAGTTGACCGTTCGATACTTTCGAGAAGCAGTACTGTAGGCACGCGCAAAAAGCGCTTTTTTCTTGCATAGGAGGTAACGTCGATTTATGAAAAAGGAGCCGACAACAGTCTTTAGATAACACTAGACATGGAAAGTTCAAAATATAACGGATACCAAGGTGCTTATTATACGTAAATCTTAGTTATTTTGATTGTATGTAATAAAAATATGTACCAAACAGTGGTACCATTTACAACTTATGTTTTAATACAATAATTAGTAATGGACTTCTTATATTTAAATAAAACGAAAATATCAAATTCGACTAAATAGGAGTTAGTGCAGTAAAAAGTGCCCAAATTAAAAGAAAAAATATTTAATAAAATATACGTTAAGTGATTACATCGACGTTTGATATTTCCGATTCCGAAATTAAGAATGACATGCAAAATGTGAAGCGTTCCACATTTTTCGGAAATATCAAACGTCGATGTAATCACGTATCATATGTTTTATTAAATATTTTTTCTATTAATTTGCCCACTTCTTACTGCGCTGACTCCTATTTAGCCGAATTTAATTTTTAATTTATGTTATGTTTCCATCGTAAAGAAGTGTCTCCATTATCAATAAATTTGTGTTTCCTATTAAACATCAAACTTTTGTTGCAATGTTAGCTTCATACCATAAGTACACCACATTCTTGTCATATAAATATTAATAATGTCATATAAATATTATTTGATATATTTAATATGCATGTGTATAACATTATAAGGTTATTATGTCTTCTAGGTATAGACGTAATAGATATAGATTGCAGTTACATATTGTAACTGATTTTAGCATCTGTGCTATTATAATTAATAACAGAATGCCATATTGACACGTAACAGTACTTTTTATTTAATTGATTCGAATGGGCGGAAAAAAGATGATTTCTTGGAAAGACGAATCCTAAGTGTTCACTGTAGCCTTACTAACATCTCAGAGAGAAAAAGAAATAGAGATTAAAAAAGCAATACGCACTAAGCTTTCCCTCTTTCTAAACTGACAATGATAAATTATTGTAAAGTGCGAAATCTATACTTATTACGTCTTTAGTTATATATAATTAACTGCAACAAATGTAATCAATTATTTTTGTTATTAATTATCTTTTACTTTGCGAATAATCTTTAGACTTGCTTGATTAATATAAAATAATATCTTATTTTATATTTTACGCAACGTGTTTGGTTTAATTGGGAATATGTTTATGTATATTTGGAATTGTATACTACAAATTCTATTACTATAAGCATTGTACTTATCAAAGATTCTGCAGGTAGATTTCGAGTGGGCGGTGAAACTGAATCGTCTGACTTTAAATTTTATTGGACTTTGGCCTAGAACTACACAAAATCCTTGGCAGAAATTAATATGCAATTTTCGAGTGCTGGTGGTGTTTTTGGGAATAATAATTTGCATTTTTATTCCTTCTGTACACTCCCTAATAAGAATCTTCGGAGACAGTTCACTAATGTTAGATAATTTACAACTTACCCTACCAACCATAAGCTGCTTGATTAGAATCATCATTTTTTGGTGGAAAAAAGATGGTAGTCATCATTTTGATCACATCCTATACGTATAATAATAACTTCCTTAAAAGTGTGATAACTTCTATAAAAATTAAATGTTCAGATTAATATTAATAGTTCTATAACACATGTAGATCAATCAATTTAGTTACATTAATAAAATTCATATATCAATACAACATTTATCTATTTTTATGTATAGGATTTTTTGGTCTATAATTTTTAAATAATATAATTCATGAATTACCTGTTATATTTTAAACGGTTACAGTTCAAAATTATATATATATATATATACATAGTTTTTAACTGTAAACATGATACATATATATATATGATGTATACATGTATACATGATATATATATATATACACATAATGTTTCTGAACACTTACAAACGCAGTACAAGATTGAACATTTTATTTCGAATATATCGAGCCTAATATAATTACACATATTTATATAAACTATTTACTTTTTAGAAATAACAAAGTTTATATATCTGTATAATAAAAACAAGATTAGTTTTACATTCCAAAATTAACACTTTTATTGGTTTAAAAAACTATAATATTACATTTCTTAGAGAAATACGAAAATGATGATACAGTTCCATGTTTTCTTTTCAAATCTTTCACAATTTAAGTATAATATATTTTAATCTAAAAATATGCTGTAAAATTAATATACATGAAAATATTCATTTTTAAGCTAATATACCAATGATAAATATGATCATGAAGGATTGGATAAAGTTAAAAAGTGTTCAAGAGAGAAACATGATGATCCAAAGAGCACAGAATGCACGTATAATTAGTATTTGCTCTTATTCTATAATGGCATTAGCAAGCTTCTTCATTGCAGTATTGCCGATTTTTGGAATGTCAATAAGACTGACTCCTAATATTACCGATCCAGGAAAACCATTACCTGTACAAACTCATTATATTTATGATGTAACAAAAAGGCCGCATTACGAATTGACATTTATTAGTCAAGTAATATATTCAGCTATTGGTATGATTTCCTATGTTGGAATAGATAATTTTCTCAGTCTCTTAATTTTTCATGTATGCGGCCAATTAGACATTCTCAAAAGTCGTTTGACACATTTGGATGAATACATAAATTATCACAAAATGTTAAAATGCTGTATAGCAAATCACATCCGTTTGATTAGGTATGTTATATTTATAAGAAGATATGTATGTACATATATAGGATTTAGTTTTTATACCTATATATGTACTCTATACACATAAATATATAGAAAATATATGTGTATAGTAAATACCTATAAGTATAAAAGCACAATCCATGTAAAACATGTTGTAAGATAGATGAATACATTAAATATTTTTTAATAGAGCTATTGATGTCATTGAAGATACATATAATGTAATACTTCTCTCCTTATTTATATATCATGCAATTCTCTTTGCATTTTTCGGATTTCGGATAATTAGTGTGAGTATTTAAATGCTTAAATAAAAACTTATTTGATGAATTTTGCCTGAACTAATAAATAATTAATATATTTATGACATCGATATATTAATACTAAATTAACAGATATTTCATTATAATAAAAATTTCTTAAAGAAAGAAAGACTAATGAGAGTCACAACTCAAATACAAAAAAATCACATATATTAATGTTCTTGAAAATAATAAATATATTATTAAAAATACAAATAAACGCTAGGACATTTTTTAATTAAAAATAACGCACAAAGATTCATTTATAAAAATTACATGTTTCGGCCTTGTATTTTGGACCTCCTCACATACTTACAATTATGACGCAGAAATATCAAAAATATAACAATGATGAGTTTGTTTAAAAAAGTAAAAGAAGTCAAACGAAAAAATTACAAATATCAGAAAAGTAGGACGAGAAGATTAATTTTCAAGGACATTAATATATGATTTTTTGTATTTGAGATGTGACTCTCATTAGTCTTTTTTTCTCCTTAATATATTTTATATATCAAGAGAGAGTCTTTTAATTTATAATTATTTTAATAAAAATTATTATATTCATTATGTGATGTATGTTATTTTAAGTTTCTAAATTAATATATTTAAGAAAATTTAATTTTTTCGTTTATTTTACAAATCAATTAGCTGTTTGACAAAGGAAATGATATGTCAGTCACTCACTTAATATACTTCGTCTCCATTGTTATAAATTTATTTGCACATATGTGCCTATATTGCGCTCTTGGTGAGATTTTGATAGCTCAGGTTAGTCATATACATAAACAGCATCTCTGCAAAAGAAATGACATAAGTGAATAGTATAATATTGTTCAAAAGAAGGAAAGAAAGCTGCATATTTTAAAATTAATTATTATTTCAACAATATTATAAAAAGAATTAACAAAAACTGCTTACTTTTAATTTTATTTTAAAAATAATGATGCTAATATATTATTAAGATGTTATGTTAGATCTGTCTAAAAACTATCTCTATTTCAATTTGTTATTTTTTTCCGTTTTAAATTCTTGTCCATTTTTTGTTAGAGTATTCACGCATGTATTACTTTTCTTAGTAAGTGTAAGATTGATATGTATTATAAAACAATTCGCACATATTACAGAATACAAAAATTTCAAATTGTCATTTTTCTTACGAAGATATATTTTATTTTAATGTATTTTTTATTATTATAAAGTTGTATAAAATAAATGTCATATATTTAACTCTACACAATATAAAAAAAGAAATGTTTTGTGCCTTCAGCAAAATAGTTTATTTGATGCAATTTTTAACAGCAAATATACAATTTGTTTATATACAAAAAGAATGAGACGTTTTTGTAAAAGTACTTCTGTGTTTAAAAAATAACGAAAATATATATATATTAATGTCAATTAAACAATTTGGTTTACCTAAAATTTTTGTTTAGTATATAAAATTCAAATATTTGTTGTTAGAGCAAAATTTCGATTTGAACAGAACAAAACATTTTTTCTTATTGTTAGTGTGTAAATTATCATATATAAAATAATTTATTTTTATTTGCATATGCATACAATGTACGTCACAATTGGTATCTAAAAGTGCTTCTAATATTTTCAAGTGCAATAAGATATATTATGCGGCATATAACAATAAATGGTACAATCTAAATGCAGAAACTGTAGAAAATTTATTGCTTTTAATGACAAAAGGCTCTAAACCGATCTATCTCACCGCTGGAAAAGTGACTCCTGTTACAATGACCACATTTTGTAGTGTAAGTTTAGTGTTTGATTTTAAGATATGAATGTTAAGATATTGGTATTACTAAAGTTTTGTTAATAATTATTATATATAGAATATGTTCTATAGATGAAATATAGAATACATTATTACAAAGCATTACAATTTAATACATATGTAAAGTTCAATTCTTATTAATTAAATATTTTTATTTCGACTTACGATCATAAGAGTACAATATGTACAATTACGAAAAATTATTTTAGTGGAATCTACTAGAAACTTTATAATTACTAAAAAATATATTTTTCAGTTTGTAAAAACATCAGTTGGTTATATATCCGTCTTGCATACAATAAAAAGTTAACAGATAGATAAGAAGAATGTAAAAGTTTTTTAGTGTACAATTTTTTATAGAATACATATGTTAACTGATAAAAATTGTATCAGTATTAGTAATATGTTATTTACAAATAAAGAAATGTTGCTTTATTTAGATGAGAAATGACATATATTATATTGAACAGTAATTGAAAAATAAAAAATTTTATTTTATTTTTTAAAGACATTGTCACTTAGATATCTAAACTTTCATGAATGTTAGGTCAGAACATTCAGTTAAAGCATTAATTTTATTTTAGTCGTCATTTTATGCAATATTATATAATATAGATTAATCAGTTTTAAATTATTTATTCCAGGTATGTATACATTCCTATTTTAATCAAACTTTATAATTATTTAACTATTACATTTAAATTGTTAATCATGTTACCATTAAAAATTCGTATTTAAGTCAGTAAAAACAACTGCTGGCTATATATCTATTATGAATATAGAAAAATAATAATAAAAGAAATGAAGATATATAATCTCATAGGACCTTACATGTGAGAAACCCAACCATTGAGAAAAAAGCCTTTAACCATCTAACAGCTAACTGAATCTTAGATATGTGTACAATTCCGTGTGAATTTTTACATATGTATACAATGTATGTAGTCCTTTAAATAATGAGATGTTCAATTTTTTGGTTTTGAATCGCACACTCTACCCTAACTATCGCAGTAATATCACGAGTAAAATTAACTAGCAGTTTAACAATGTTTTATGCTCAAAAGTCAACTTAAATCAAACTGAATAATGTTGAACGACATATTAAAATCGATTTTTAATATTTTTTACTTTTAAAATTTAGCCATTTATTTTATATAACATATTATTAAATGAATGCTGACAGAATGACACGTAGAGAGTGCACCCAAAAGAATACAAATGTGAGCGCTAACTGACCGAAGTAAATTAATTTATTCACGCTATGAAAAACAAATTTGAATATGGCAGCCAAGACGAATCAAACTTTTGTTCCAATATCAATATTTCTAAAATAGATTTTTCAAAGTTCTGTTATAAATGTTAATTAATATTTATAATTGAGTTCTGTTTGAGTTTCTTGTTAAATTTAAAAAAATATATTTTTTATATTAGACAATTTTTTCTTTTTCTATGGATTATTCCTGTTCCTCTTTTATTTCATGAACCAAATGGACACAAATGCTCCCACTTTCATCCCCTCCCCCAATAATAAACATTTTTCTTTTATCCATGGTAACAATAATCATACGAATTATGTATATTTAAAGATGAGTAATCTATTCAAGCAACATACGCTTTTACGCTTTGCATTTATTTTGAAAAAAACAATAACAAAAAAATAAAAATATTTTACGAAACTTATTTCAAGAATTGGAAACTTTAAAAGCGATGCACGATAATATAAAGTAATACTAAAAGCTAGTCATAAACAACAGAGAATATTATAGAAGCATGAAAATAAAATCGATATATATACTTATTCACGTTTTCTTTCATCACTATATATCACCATCTCATATTCTGCAATTTTTTACTGCTACTATTTTCCGCGATAATCGGCTACAACTGGAAACATGATGGCAATTTGAAACGACAGAAGAAGTAGAATATTTAAAATACTTTATTACAAGTTGACCGTTCGATACTTTCCAGAAGCAATACTATAGGCATGCGCAAAAAGCGCTATTTTTTTGCACACGAGGTAACGTTGATTCATGAGAAAGGAACAGACGACAGTCTTTAGATAACACTAGACATGGAAAGTTCAAAGTATAATGGATACCAAGGTGCTTATTATATATAAATTTCAATCATTCTGATTGTATATAGATACGTACAAACGGCGATATCATTTACTTACATTCTATGTTTTGTTTTCATTGTAAAAAAAGTCTCCATTGTCAATGAATTTGTGTTTTCTGTAAACGTATTGAACATCAAACTTTTGTTGCAACAATGTTAGTTACATCCTATAAGTACACAACATTCTTGTAATGTGTGTCATATAAATATTATTTGTTTTTTAATATTTATATGTACAATATTACAAAGTTATTATGTCTTATAGGGATAAACGTAGTAGATATAGATTGCAATTTCATACTGTAACTGATTTTAACACCAGTGCTACGTTAATAACAGAACGTCATATTATACTTAACAGTATCTTTTTTAATCCATCCCTTTTAATGGGAGAAAAGGTGATAGGAAAGATGAATCCTATGTCTTCACTGTAGCCTTACTAACATCAGAGAAAGAAAATGAGAGAAAAATAAAGAAACGTACGCACTAAGCTTTCTCTCTTTCTAAACTGACAAATTATTGTGAAATACGCAATCTATACTTATTAAGTCTTTAGTTAGTTATGATTAATTGCAACAAATAAAATTAATAATTTTTGTTATTATCAATTATTTTTTACTTTGTGAATAAACTTTAGACTTGCTTGATTAATATGAAGAAAAATCTTACTTTATATATATATTACACGCAATGCGTTTGGTTAAATTGTGGATATATTGTATTCAATTGAAATTGTATACTATACAAATCCTATTATTATGAGCATTGTACTTATCAAGGATTCTGCAGGTAGATTTCGAGTGGGCGGTGAAACTAAATCGTTTAACTTTAAATTTTGTTGGACTTTGGCCTAGGACTGCACAAAATCCTTGGCAGAAATTAATATGCAATTTTCGAGTACTGGTAGTATTTCTGGGAATAATTGTTTGCATTCTTATACCTTCTATACATTCCCTAATAAAAATTTACGGAAACGGTTTACTAATGATAGATAATTTACAAACTACCCTACCAACCATAAGCTGCTTGATTAGAATCATCATTTTTTGGTGGAAAAAAGAAGGTAGTCATCATTTTGATAGAATTCTAAATATATGATACTGTCTTTAAATATTTACTTTTTATAACACAATTCGTATGATATCTATGCACAACAAGATTAGTACATTACACACACACACACACACACAAAATTAAAATTTTTACTAATTTAAAAGGTTATAATACTTATTATTTTTCTTAAAGAAATACGAAAATAATAGTGATATATCAGTTCATGTTTCCTTTTCTATGTCTTCCATTATTTAAAGCGTAATATATATTTTTAATCAGTAACTTTGTAAAATTATTGTAAATAAAAATGTTCACTTTTAAGCCAATATACCAATTATGGATATGATCGTGAAAGATTGGATAAAATTAAAAAGTGATAAGGAGAGAAACTTGATGATCCAAAGAGCGCAGAATGCTCGTATAATTACCATTATCTCCTACTGTCTAATGGCATTAGGATGCTGCTGCATCACAGTATTACCGATTTTTGGAATGTCAATAAGAATGTCTTCTAATATCACCGATCCAGGAAGACCATTGCCTATACAAACTCATTATATTTATGATATAACGAAAAGACCACATTACGAACTGACATTTTTTAGTCAAATCATATACGCAGTAGTTACCATGACAGCCTATGTTGGAATAGATAATTTTCTTAGTCTCGTAATTTTTCATATATGCGGCCAATTCGACATTCTCAAAAATCGTTTAACACATTTGGATAAATACATAAACTATCGCAAAATGCTAAAATGCTGCATAGCAGACCATGTCCGTTTGCTTAGGTATGTTACATTTGTAAGAAAAAATATATATACATATATAAAAACAGAATTTTAATATAAAATATATCATAAAATATATTAATGTATTAAATACCTTTAATAGAGTTATTGATGTTATTGAAGATACATACAATATAATACTTCTCTCATTATTTATATATCATGCAATGCTCTTCGCATTCTTCGGATTTCGGATAATTAGTGTAAGTGTTTGAATGTCTGAATAAGAACTTATTTGAAGAAGCTTGCCTGAATCAATAAATGATATTTAATATTAAATTTATTAATCTTATAATAAATTAACAGGTATTTAATTTTAATAAAAAGTTTCTATATTTATGTAACGTTATCTTAAAATTCTAAATAAATGTTATTAAGGAAATTAAATTTTTTCATTTATTTTATAAATTAATTAGCTGTTTGATAAAGGAAATGATATGTCTATCACTCATTTAACATATTTTGCCTGCATCGTTTTAAATTTATTTGTACACACGTGCCTGTATTGCGCTCTTGGTGAGGCTTTGATAGCTGAGGTTAGTTTTATATATATATATATATATATATATATATATTTAATATATATGTATATATATATGTATATATGTAGCATTTCCGCACGAAAAATGACACAAGTAAAAAAAATAATTGTAAGACGCAGGAAAACGTGTACGTGAGTGCTGTTAGAAGGATAGTTTGGAGAACAGCTTTATTCTTACGTTAAACATACAGTTGATGTTAAAGTTACAGTTTTACCTTTTCAAGTCTGTCTCTCGTCAAACACCATTCTTTGTTTCCCTATTTTTTCTTGCGGACACAGGATTACATACTTTATCATTAGACTTTTGACTCTACATGAATTCTGTTTTTAATTCCTGCACCATGTGCATTTGACCAGACTGTACAGAAATAAAGAACAGATAATACTATTAATAAGTATGAGGAAAAACTGTGTGTATTTTAAAAATTGATTATTTCAGTAATATTAAATTAATAATAAAAATCGCTTATTACAAACTTTATGTTTAAAAATAACTTAAATAATGTATGTATTAAAATATTATGTGAGATCCTTAAAAATAAATCCCATTCCAATTTTTCATGTTTTTAATTTTTATCCATTATCTATTTGTATTTTCAACTCGTATTTCTTTTCCTGATATATGGCCGATATATATAATGATATATATTAAACATTCACACATAATATGGGATACGAATAATTTCAACTTGTGTTGCACTTTTCTTGCGAAGATATATGTTTATGACATATATTTTTATAATAAAAATGTATAAATTAAATGCTGCATATTTAACTACACACTATCTAAAAAAAAATGTTTTGAGCGTTTTACAAAAATGTTTGTTTGATGTAATTTATAACAGCAACTATACATTCCATTTACATAAAAAAAATTTGTTGTTTTTGCAAAATTATTTCTGTGTTTTGTAAATAATAAAAATATCAGGATAAACTAAATTCAACTAAATACTTGGTTAACATAAAATTACAGATTTATTCGATACATATTATTAAAGCTATTCGCTATATTTCAACCGAATTTTCGTTATTAACTTTTTATAAAACAAAACATTTTTTTTGTTGCAGTGTGTACACTATCATACGACCATGACTAATTTTTATTTATGATAATTTATGATGTTTATGATAATTGTTATCTAAAAATGTTTTTAATATTTTCAAGTGCAATAAAATATATTATGCAGCATATAACAATAAATGGTACACTTTAAATTCAGAAACTGTAGACGATTTGTTGCTCATAATGACAAGAGGTTCTAAACCAGTTTATCTCACCGCTGGAAAAGTGTCTCCTGTTACAATGACTACATTTTGCAGTGTAAGTATAATGTTTTTGTTTAACTTGAATATTAAAATATTGATATCATTGAAATTTTATTAAAAAATTATTATAGTTGCTGTACTACATTTAAATATGTAAAATTTGGTTTTTTTATTTTATTCTATTTTTGCACAATCATAATGGTACGATTATATGTAATTACTTATTACGAATAACATGTAAAAGTTAAACTCATAATGTTAATTTCATAATCATTAAGAAATATTTGTCAATCCGAATGAGACGATGCCACAGCCGTCTAAGTTGGATAACGGATGCTTCTAATTGTGAGTGAATTTATATACTATGTATGTAATTTCATTTGCACGCTAAAATTTTTTTTTTGACGAATTACATACGTAGTATATAAATTGACACACATTATTTAGAAGCACCCATGATCCAGTTTAGACTGCTGTGGCATTGTCTCATTCGGTTTGAAATTTAGCGTTAAATAATAAGTATTAATATTTTATATATTTTTTTCAGTTTGTAAAAACATCAGTTGGTTATATATCCGTCTTGCATACAATAAAAAGTTAATGGAAAGATAAGAAGAATGTAAAAGTTTCTTAGTGTACAATTTTTTATAGAATACATAAGTTAACTGATAAAAATTGTATCAGTATTATTAATATGTTATTTACAAATAAAGAAATGTTGCTTTATTTGGATGAGAAATTACATATATTATATTGAACAATAATTGAAAAATAAAGAATTTAATTTAATTTTTTTTTAAAACATTGTCACTTAGATATTTAAACTTTCATGAATTTTAGGTCAGAACATTGAGTTAAAGCATTAATTCTATTTTAGTCGTCATTTTATGCCATATTATATAATATAATCAGTTATAATATTAATCAGTTTTAAATTATTTATTCTAGGTATGTATACAATCCTATTTTAATCAAACTTTATAATTATATTAAAAAATTGTTAATCATGCATGTTACCATTAAAAATTTATATCTTAAATAGTTTGTAAAAACAATTGCTGGGTACATATCCGTTTTGAACACAACAAGATAATAAAAAAAAGGATTCATATTATCTCATAGGACCGTACATGTGAGAAACCCAAGCATTGAGAAAAAAGCCTTTAACCATCTAACTAGATTTTAGATATGTGTATAATTCCGTATGAATTTTACATATGTATACTATGTAAGTAGTCTTTTAAACCACGGAATGTTCAATTTTTCGGTTTTGAAAAGCACACTCTACTTAAACTAGCGGAGTAATATCACGAGTTAAATTAACTAGCAGTTTAATAATCTTTTCATGCTCATAAATCATCTTAAATCAAACTGAATAATGTTGAACATATAGATCGATTTTTAATATATTTTACTTTTTAAATTTAGTCATTTATTTTATATAACATATTATACCAAAATGAAAAGTTCAAGTCATGTTCAAAAAAGGATGTTTGAAAATTTAATAAACTATTTTATTTAATAATAATATATTACCATGAAAAGTAACTGATATATTATTTATTATAAGTGCCAGAAAGTGAACATACATAAAGTGTAAGTAACTTTCGGCCGATTTTCGTATCACCTCCGCCTTCCGCTGAGCCCCTCACCACATCACGCGCGATCCAAATGCTACACGACACTCGCGCGCCATTTGATCTAAGCGTGGGGTGGTGCTGTGATGGGGACAGAGGAAGGAGAAAATGATTCGAAAATAATAATAACTTATTGTGTCGACTCACACATTAGGTTTATTTTTTTTTATTTCTTTGATTTATTCGATGGAGCTTCAGGAAAAATTGTATTATAAAATAAACTTCTAGTTAATACGATTATTGTCTTATTATTCAAAAATAACAACAAATTTTCAAGACAAACAATCTTTATGATAAAAATTTTTCTTTTATAAATAGTACCAATAATCATACGAATTATGTATATTAAAGTTAACTAATTTATTCGAGCATCATACATTTTTACGCTTTGCATTTATTTTGAAATACTCAATACACCAAAAAAATAAAAATATTTTAGGAAACTTATTTCAAAAATTAGAAACTATAAAACTGATGCACGATAAGTACTATAAGTACGACAAGTACTATAATACATATAAGGTCAGTTCTCTGTGACTGAACACTTTATAACTTAAAGTGTACACTTTAGAACTTAAAGTGAAATAGATTTATGTTTTATATTTGTCGAAAGAGAGAAAAAAAGTTCTACATCAGTCTAGCGCAAAAACAGAAAACAGACCAATAAAGTATTACTAAAAGCTAGAGTCATAGATAACAAAGAATATTATATAAAAGAACGAAAATAAAATCGATACATATACTCATGCACGTTTTCTTTCATCACCATCTCATATTCTGCAATTTTTACTGCTATTTTCCGCGATAATCGGTTACAACTGGGAACTTGATGGCAATTTGAAACGACAGAAGTAGAATAATTAAAATACTTTATAACAAGTTGCCCGTTCGATACTTTCAAAAAGCAGAACTGTAGGCATGCGCAAAAAACGCTTTTTTCTACACAGGAGGTAACGTCGATTCATGAGAAAGGAACAGACGACAGTCTTTAGATAACACTAGACATGGAAAGTTCAAAGTATAATGGATACCAAGGTGCTTATTATATGTATATAAATTTCAATCATTCTGATTGTATATCATAAAAATATGTACAAACAGCAATATCATTTACTTACAAACTACGTTTTGTCTCCTTTGCAAAAAAAGTCTCCATTGTCATTGAATTTGTGTTTTCTGTAAACGTATTGAACATCAAACTTTTGTTGAAACAATGTTAGTTACATCCTATAAGTACACAACATTCCTGTAATGTCATATAAATATTATTGGTTTTCTAATATTTATATATATATATATATATATATATATATAACATTACAAAGTTATTATGTCTTATAGGGATAGACGTAGTAGATATAGATTGCAGTCACTTTCGATCTGTCTTATGTGACTGGCGTAATGAAAAATACTTGGTCAATTATATTTATCTCATATCTGTTTTTGATCAAGAAGTTCAATATCTTTTTTATGCACTTGGCGTATGTTTTTTTCTTTTTTTAAAAAAATACTGTAACTGATTTTAGCATCTGTGCTACGTTAATAACAGAACGCCATATTATACGTAACGGTATCTTTTCTAATTCATCGCTTTTAATGGGAGAGAAGATGACAGGAAAGACGAATCCAATGTCTTCACTGTAGCTTTACTAACATCTTAAAGAGAAAACGAGAGAAAAATAAAAAAAACGTACGCACTAAGCTTTCTCTCTTTCGAAACTGACAGTGACAAATAATTGTGAAATACGCAATCTATACTTATTAAGTCTTTAGTTAGTTATAATTAACTGCAACAAATAAAATCAATTATTTTTGTTATTATCAATTATTTTTTACTTTGTAAATAATTTTTACACTTGCTTGATTAATATGAAGAAATATCTTATTTTATATTTCATACAATACGTTTGGTTCAATTGTGGATATATTATGTTTATTTAGAATTGTACACTATACAAATCCTATTATTATGAGCATTATACTTATCAAGGATTCTGCAGGTAGATTTCGAGTGGGCGGTGAAACTAAATCGTTTAACTTTAAATTTTGTTGGACTTTGGCCTAGGACTGCACAAAATCCTTGGCAAAAGTTAATTTGCAATTTTCGAGTACTGGTAGTATTTCTGGGAATAACTATTTGCCTTCTTATTCCTTCTATACATTCCCTAATAAAAATTTTCGGAAACAGTTTACTAATGTTAGATAATTTACAACTTACCTTACCGACCATAAGCTGCTTGATTAGAATCATCATTTTTTGGTGGAAAAAAGAAGGTAGTCATCATTTTGATAGTATTCTAAATGCATGATATTGTCTTTAAATATTTACTTTTTATAACACACTCGTATGATATCTATGCACAACAAGATTAATACATTACACATATACACAAAATTAACATTTTTACTAATTTGAAAGATTATAATACTTATTATTAATGATTTAAAAAACTATAATATTACATTTCTTAGAGAAATACGAAAATGGTGGTGCTACAGTTCCATGTTTTCTTTTTAAATCTTTTACAATTTAAGTATAATATATTTAATCTAAAAATATGCTGTAAAATTATTATACATAAAAATATTCACTTTTAAGCCAATATACCAATTATGGATATGATCGTGAAAGATTGGATAAAGTTAAAAAGTGATAAGGAGAGAAACTTGATGATCCAAAGAGCGCAGAATGCACGTGTAATTACCATCTTCTCCTACAGTCTAATGGCATTAGGATGCTGCTCCGTCACAGTATTACCGATTTTTGGAATGTCAACAAGAATGTATTCTAATATTACCGATCCAGGAAAACCATTGCCTTTACAAACTCATTATATTTATGATATAACGAAAAGACCGCATTACGAACTGACATTTTTTAGTCAAGTCGTATATACAGCAGTTGCCATGACAGCCTATGCTGGAATAGACAATTTTCTTAGTCTCGTAATTTTTCATATATGCGGCCAATTCGACATTCTCAAAAATCGTTTAACACGTTTGGATAAATACATAAACTATCGCAAAATGCTGAAATGCTGCATAGCAAATCATATCCGTTTGCTTAGGTATGTTACATTTGTAAGAAAATATATATATATATATTTATATTTATATAAAAGCAGAATTCTAATATAAAACATAACATAAAATATATTAATATATTAAATTATTTTAATAGAGTTATTGATATTCTTGAAGATACATATAATGTAATACTTCTCTCATTATTTATATATCATGCAATTCTCTTCGCATTCTTCGGATTTCGGATAATTAGTGTAAGTATTTAAATGTCTGAATAAGAACTTATTTGAAGAAGCTTGACTGAATTAATAAATAATATTTTATATTAAATTTATTTGTTTTAAATTAACAGATATTTAATTTTAATAAAAAGTTTCTATACTTATGTAATGTTCTCTTAAAATTTTAAATAAATGTTATTAAGAAAATTAAATCTTTCATTTATTTTATAAATTAATTAGCTGTTTGATAAAGGAAATGATATGTCTATCACTCATTTGACATATTTCGTCTGCATCGTTTCAAATTTATTTGTACATACGTGCCTGTATTGCGCTCTTGGTGAGGTTTTGATAGCTGAGGTATATATATATACATTTATATATGATATATGTATATAACATTTCCACAAGAAAAATGGCATAAGTAAAAAAAATAATTGTAAGATACAGAAAGATGTGTATGCGAGTGCCAGAAGGATAGTTTGGAGAACAGCTTTATTCTTACGTTAAGATACAATTAATGTTAAAAATGCACCTTTTTCTCTTCAAATCTGTCTCTCGTCAAACACCATTGTTTTTTTTTCTATTTTTCTTGCGGTCACACTCACACAGGATTTTATACTTAATCATTACACTATCATACCATGACTAATTTTTATTCAAATGTTTATCTTAATTATTATTTAAAAGTGCTTTTAATATTTCAAGTGCAATAAATTATATTATGCAGCATATAACAATAAATGGTACACTTTAAATTCAGAAACTGTAGAAGATTTGTTGCTTATAATGACAAGAGGTTCTAAACCAGTTTATCTCACCGCTGGAAAAGTGTCCCCTGTTACAATGACTACATTTTGCAGTGTAAGTTTAACGTTTTAGTTTAACTTGAATACTAAATATTTATATCAATGAAATTTTATTAAAAATTATTATAGAACCTGTACTACATTTGAATATGTAAAATTTGATTTTTTTATTTTATTCTATTTATGCTCAATCATAATGGTACGATTAAATGTAATTACTTATTACGCATAACTTGTAAAAGTTAAACTCATAATGATAATTTTATTAATTATTAAGAACAATTTTTCAAACCGAATGAGACGATGCCACAGTGATTTAAGTTGGATCACGGATGCTTCTAAATAATTGTGTGTGAATTTATATACTATATATGTAATTTCATTTACGCGCTGAAATTTTTTTCTGACTTTTGGAACTCAACGCTTATGAACTACCGCAGTAATATCACGAGTTAAATTGATTAACAATTCAACGATTATTGATGCTGTTTATGCATTTTATATCAATCTTAATAATGTTGAATAACCTATTAAAAACTATAAATAATTAATTTTTATTGCGAAAAAAATTATCTCAGTTGAAAGTCGAACCCGAATCTCTGGCATTCCGAGCGAGCGTACTAAGCCTTTAGACCATCGACGCACGCATTTCTCGCAATAAAAAATTATTTACAGTTTTAATAGGTTATTTAACATTATTAAGAACAATATCAGATGCATAAACAACATCAATAATCGTTAAATTGTTAGTCAATTTAACTCGTGCTATTACTGCGGTAGTTTGTTACTGTTGCATTTCAAGTCTGAAAAAATTACAGCGCGCAATTGCAGAATTACATACGTAGTATATAAATTGACACACATTATTTAGAAGCACCCATAATTCAGTTTAGACTGCTGTGGCATTGTCTCATTCGGTTTGAAATTTAACAGTAAGTAATATAAGTATTAATATTTTATATATTTTTCAGTTTGTAAAAACATCAGTTGGTTATATATCCGTCTTGCATACAATAAAAAGTTAATAGAAATATAAGAAGAATGTAAAAGTTTCTTAGTGTACAATTTTTTATAGAATATATAAGTTAACTGTAAAAATTGTACCAGTATTATTAATATGTGTTGTACAAATAAAGAAATGTTGCTTTATTTGGATGAAAAATAACATATATTATATTGAACAGTAAATGAAAAATAAAAAATTTTATTTTATGTTAAGAACTTTTGTCACTTAGATATCTAAATTTTCATGAATTTTAGGTTAGAACATTCAGTTAAAACATTAATTTTCTTTTAGTCGTCATTTTATGGAATATTATATAATATAGATTAATCAGTTCTAAATTATTTATTCTAGGTATGTATACATTCCTATTTTAATCAAACTTTATAATTATTTAACTATTAAATTTAAATTGTTAATCATGTTACTAATAAAAATTTGTATTTTAGTCAGTAAAAACAACAGCTGGGTATATATCCGTTTTGCATACAGCAAGATAATAAAAAAATGAAGGCATATAATCTCATAGGACCTTACATGTGAGAAACCCAACCACTGAGAAATAAGCCTTTAACCTTCTAGTTGGATCTTAGATATGTGCATACTTCCATGTGAATTTTCACTTACCAAGGCGTATAAACAGAAAACTGTCCAACGAAGTATTATTAAAAGCTAGAGTCATAGACAACAGAAAATGTTATAGAAGCATGAAAATAAAATCGATACATATACTCATGCACGTTTTCTTTCATCACTATATCACCATCTCATATTCTTCAATTTTTTACTACTATTAGTTTCCGCGATAATCGGCTACAACTGGGAACTTGATGGAAATTTTAAATAACAGAAAAAGTAGAATATTTAAAATACTTTATTGCAAGTTGACCGTTCGATACTTTCGAGAAGCAGTACTGTAGGCATGCGCAAAAAGCGCTTTTTTTTGCACAGGAGGTAACGTCGATTCACGAGGAAGGAACAGACGATAGTCTTTAGATAATTCTAGACATGGAAAGTTCAAAATATAATGGATACCAAGGTGCTTATTATACATAAATTTCAGTTATTCTGATTGTATATCATAAAAATATGTACAAACAACGATATCATTTATTTAAAATCAGTGTTTTGTTTTCATCGTAAAAAAAAAGTCTCCATTGTCAATGAATTTGTGTTTTCTATAAATGTGTTAAACATTAAACTTTTGTTGTAACAATGTTAGTTACATCCTATAAGTACACAACATGTCTATGATGTCATATAAATATTATTTGATTTTAAATATTTATATGTATAACATTACAAAGTTATTATGTCTTATAGGGATAGACGTAGTAGATATAGATTGCAGTTTCATACTGTAACTGATTTTAGCATCTGTGCTACCTTAATCTTAATAACAGAACGCCATATTATACGTAACAGTATCTTTTTAATTCACCCCTTTTAATGGGAACAGGTGATAGAAAAAGACGAATACTATGTCCCCACTGTAACCTTAATTACCATCTCATAGAAAAAACGAGAGAGATATAAAAATACATACGCACTAAGCTTTCTCTCTTTCTAAACTGATAGTGACAACTTATTGTGAAATACGCAATCTATACTTATTAAGTCTTTAGTTACTTATAATTAACTGCAACAAATAAAATCAATTATTTTTTACTTTATGAATAAACTTTAGATTTGTATGGTTAGTATGAAGAAATGTCTTACTTTATATTTCGAGCAATGCGTTTGGTTCAATTGTGGATATATGGTATTGTGTTTAATTGGGAGAGTTGTATACTGTACAAATCCTATTATTATAAGCATTGTACTTATTAAGGATTCTGCAGGTAGATTTCGAGTGGGCGGTGAAACTAAATCGTTTCACTTTAAATTTTGTTGGACTTTGGCCGAGGACTGCACAAAATCCTTGGCAGAAATTAATATGCAATTTTCGAGTACTGGTAGTATTTCTGGGAATAACTATTTGCATTCTTATTCCTTCTATACATTCTCTAATAAAAATTTACGGAAACAGTTTACTACTGTTAGATAATTTACAACTTACCTTACCAATTATAAGTTGTTTGATTAGAATCATCATTTTTTGGTGGAAAAAAGAAGGTAGTCATCATTTTGATAGTATTCTAAATGCATGATATTGTCTTTAAATATTTACTTTTTATAACACAACTCGTATGATATCTATGCACAACAAGATTAGTACATTACACATACACACAAAATTCACATTTTTACTAATTTAAAAGGTTATAATACTTATTATTTTTCTTGAAGAGGAATACGAAAATTTAGTAGTGTTGTTTCAGTTCACACACACAAGTTTTCTTTTTTATGTCTTTCATTATTTAAAGTTTAATATATTTTAAATCAGTAATTTTGTAAAATTATTGTACATAAAAATGTTTACTTTTAAGCGAATATACCAATTATGGATATGATCGTGAAAGATTGGATAAAGTTAAAAAGTGATAAGGAGAGAAACTTGATGATCCAAAGAGCGCAGATTGCACGTGTAATTACCATTTTCTCCTACTGTGTAATGGCATTAGCGTGCTGCTGTATCACAGTATTACCGATTTTTGGAATGTCAACAAGAATGTCTTCTAATATTACCGATCCAGGAAAACCATTGCCCATACAATCTCGTTATATTTATGATATAACGAAAAGACCGCATTACGAACTGACATTTTTTAGTCAAATCATATACGCAGCAGTTGCCATGACAGCCTATGCTGGAATAGACAATTTTCTTAGTCTCGTAATTTTTCATATATGCGGCCAATTCGACATTCTCAAAAATCGTTTAACTCATCTGGATAAATACATAAACTATCGCAAAATGCTAAAATGCTGCATAGCAAATCATATCCGTTTGCTTAGGTATGTTATATTTGTAAGAAAATATATATAATAAACAGAATTCTAATATAAAATATATAATAAAATATATTAATATATTAAATACTTTTAATAGAATTATTGATGTTCTTGAAGATACATATAATGTAATACTTTTCTCATTATTTATATATCATGCAATTCTCTTCGCATTCTTCGGATTTCGGATAATTAGTGTAAGTGTTTAAATGTTTGAATAAGAACTTAAATGAAGAAGCTTGCTTGAATTAATAAATAATATTTTATATATTAAATTTATTAGTTTTAAATTAACAGATATTTAATTTTAATAAAAAGTTTCTATACTTATGTAATGTTCTCTTAAAATTTTAAATAAATGTTATTAAGAAAATTAAATCTTTCATTTATTTTATAAATTAATTAGCTGTTTGATAAAGGAAATGATATGTCTATCAGTCATTTAACATATTTTGCCTGCGTCGTTTTAAATTTATTTGTACATACGTGCCTGTATTGCGCTCTTGGTGAGGTTCTGATATCTGAGGTTAGTTATATGTATATATATATATATATATGTATATTGCATTTCCGCAAGAAAAGTGACAAAATAATTGTAAGACGCAGGAAGACGTGTACGCGAGTGCTAGAAGAATAGTTTGGAGAACAACTTTATTCTTACATTAAAGATACAGTTGATGTTAAAGATACACCTTTACCTCTTCAAGTCTGTCTCTCGTCAAGCACCATTGTTTGTTCCCTTATTTTTCTTGCGGACACACTCGCACAAGATTACATTATACTTCATCATTAAACTCTTGACGCTACATGAAGTCTGTTTTTTATTTCTGCACCATGTGCATTAGATCAGACAGTACAGAAATAAAGAACAAATGATATTGTTAATAATTAGAGAAAAAACTGTGCTTTTTCAAATTTTTTTTGATTTATTATTTCGGTTTAACTTTAATTATTTCGGTAATATTAAACAGAATAATAATAATAATAATAATCGCTTATTACACATTTCATGTTTAAAAATAACCTAAATAATTTTTATCCATTATCTATTTGTATTTTCAATTCGTATTGCTTTTCTTGTTAGATGGCTGATGTATATTTAACAATTCACACATAATATGGGATACGAATATTTCAACTTGTGTTTCACTTTTCTTGCGAAGATATATGTTTATTACATATATTTTTATTATAATATTGTATAAATTAAATGTTGCATATTTAACTCTACACTCTCTAGGAAAAAAATGTTTTGATCTTTTAATAAAACTGTTTATTTGATTCAATTTATTACAGCAACTATATATTTCATTTATATACAAAAAAATTCGTTGTTTTTGCAAAATTATTTCTCTCTTTGTTTTATAAATAATAAAAATATTAATTATACTAGAAGGTTTGCTGGTTATCGCCGTGTCTTCCTTCATTATTAATACCAACGTATCGTGAATCATACCGTTTACTTCATCAGGGCGAGGGTTGAGCTGATACTCACCCTTCGCCCTGATAAAGTAAACGGTATGATTCACGATACGTTGGCATTAATAATGAAGGAAGACACGGCGATAACCCGCAAAACTTCTGGTATAATTGAAGAAAATATCCGTGAAAGTCTTAAAAGCGTGAATAAAAATATTAGTTTATATCAGCTAAATAATTTGATTTACATAAAGTTACAGATTTATTCGATACATATTAATAAAGTTTCTCATTCGCTATATTTCAACCAAATTTTTGTTGTTACTGCAAAATTTTGATTTATAAAATACAACATTTTTTTATTGTTAGTGTGTACACTATCATACGACCATGATTAATTTTTATTCAAATGTTTATGATAATTGTTATCTAAAAGTGCTTTTAATATTTTCAAGTGCAATAAAATATATTATGCAGCATATAACAATAAATGGTACACTTTAAATTCAGAAACTGTAGAAGATTTGTTGCTCATAATGACAAGAGGTTCTAAACCAGTCTATCTCACCGCTGGAAAAGTGTCTCCTGTTACAATGACTACATTTTGCAGTGTAAGTTTAATGTTTTAGTTTAACTTAAATATTAAAATATTGATACCATGAAGGAAGATTTTATAATTATATAAGGAAGATTTTATATTTTATAATTATTAAGAAATAGTTTGAATGAGACAATGCCACAGCGGTCTAAATTGGATCACGGATGCTTCTAAATAATTGTGTGTGAATTTATATACTACGTATGTAATTTCAATTGCACGTTGAAATATTTTTTCTGACTTGAAACGCAACACTTATAAACTACCGCAGTAATATCGTTAAATTTCTTATCAATTTAACTCGTGCTATTACTGCTGTAGTTTATTAATCTGTTGCATCTCAATTCTGAAAAAATTTCAGCGCACAATCGAAGAATTACATAGGTATATAAATTCGCACACGTTATTTAGAAGCACCCACGATCCAGCTTAGGCTACTGTGGCATTGTCTCATTCGGTTTGAAATTTGGCGGTAATAAATAAGAATTGATATTGTGTATATTTTGCAGTTTGTAAAAACATCCGTTGGTTATATATCCGTCTTACACACAATAAGAAGTTGATAGAAAATATAAGAAGAATGTAAAATTTTTGGTATGTAATTTTTGATAGAATATGTTAGCTTATAGAAATTATGCCAGTATTAATAATATGTTATTTATTAGTAAATAAAGCTTATTGTTTTATTTGAATAGAACATGTGACATGTATTACATAATACGAGTATTATATAGTAATGAAAAAGTTAAAAATTTTATTTTAATTAAAATTAAAGTTAAAATTTTATTTTATTTTAGCATTTATTTTATACAAATATTATGTAATGTAGTTTAATCACTTTTAAATGACAGTTGAAGCTATTTTTAGATAAATTCACTTAATAAAAAATATGTTGAATTAAAATTATTTAGTTTTTATGGTGACTTTTCTTATGTTCTGTGCATTTTTTAGTACTCGGTATGATGGCATCGTCTTTTATATAAAAATTGTCTTAAAATTATAACTTTAATTACTTTCGTATGTCAAAAGAAATTCCTAGTTTTATTTTTAAACCTATAATTTTGAATATATAGGTATAATATTTTGATCACTAAATATATTAACTTATTATAATAATACTAAATATATTAATTATATGTATGTACATCTTTTCTGCTTAATACGAAAAATGGAGAAGTAATAATTTTTTCTTTAAGAAATAAAATTCCATAGAGTTAATTTAAACACAAATTTGTTGCACGTAGATGACAAAAAATTTTACTATTACTGGTCAATTTCTAATTTGCTGAACTTTATAGAAAATTAACGTTCTATGAGTTATTGTTATTATAATAACGAAAAAAATGCAGTAAAATATTTTTTTTATCAATATTTTTTTACAGTAATACATTACATTATTTTATGTATACACGATAATACGGTATTATAATATCAAATGTGACAGACATAACTGGTTACAGTCTGACATTATAGCACAAACTAAGACTGAAATCAATCGATTACAAAAAAATGCATTTATAAACTGTTATTCAAGTTTTTTAATAGAATGGAAAACTTTCAAGTGAGTGGACGCGTTATGGCTGTTGTACATTTTTAATGACTCCTCTTTTAAACTGATGATTGTCTCTCTCTTTGAGAGAATATTTTCTTCATACGCAGTGAATATACTTTATTGCATACAAAATGACTTTGCTGTATAAAGAAAAAGTAGCCGTTAGTCTCTACTTAATACTCAATATGGATAGTTCAAACTTTTTGGGATATCAAGGTGCTTTATTACAGTTATCATAACGACAATTGGTCAGGATTGTTTCGTGAAGGAAGGATATTTTAGATTAATATAAACATATATAATTACATAATATATACGTTAAATCGTTAACATAGTTCATATGTTCTTATATATACATATATATATATACTTTTATCTTATATTCTTCTACAACACTCAACATAACAGAACGTTAAAATAATATTGCTAAGACATTGTAATGTTGAATATTGAATGTTTTTTCAATATTGTATCTCTACATTTTACGGTATTGATGCAATATTCGCAATGCAACATTTGCAGTTCCTGAAATGTTGATTCAATATTTGTGTGCTCATAAGACTTCTTTTTCAATGCTATTATATATACATGTATATATATTTTTTATATTTTAATACTACTTGCTTAAATACCGTAAACATAAAACAGCACAATAAATTTTTATCTTATTTTTTATAGTGAATTTTAATGGTAGATTTAATATACAACGTAAAACTTTTGTTTTAATGTTAGGTATAATTTATTATTAGATAATTAATTATTAGAATTTACAATAATTTACGAAGTATATCAAAAATTTTTCTCTTCTTTATATTTATTTATAGCAAATTTCTATAAATTATCAGTTGATAGAGCAAATACAATCTAATAATTGATGCTTCTTTTAGTGTTTATTGTTTACAATTGTCATAATATTTTTTTATTATAATACTTCTTGAAACAGATAGATTTCGAATGGGCGGTGAAGATAAATCGATTCAGTTTAAAACTAATTGGGCTTTGGCCTAAAACTAAATACAACATTCAAGAGAAATTAACATATAGTTTCCGTCCTTTAATTATTGTCCTAATAATAATAATCGGTGTTCTGATTCCTTCAATACATTCATTGCTAAAAATTCATTCGAATATCATGCTGTTGATTGATAACTTGCAATTTACTCTACCGGCTATTACTTGTGCTGTCAGAATTATAATACTTTGGTGGAAAAAAAAAGGTAAATATATATAGTTTAGCTTTTATAATTTATTTTAATCAAAATACTAATAAATTATATTGTATTATAAATTACTATCATGTAACTCCTATTTCAATAAAACATATATCTAGATTTTATAATAAAACAACAATTATTACAACTTTTATAAAATGAGAAAAAGAATTCTTATTTTACACCGGTACGCTGCGGTGTAAAAATTACTCAAAAATGTTGTCACATAAATAATTTTTCATTTATAAGCAACAGACTTTTGTAAGTTTAAATAATTTTGTGACTTTTAAAGCTATTCTATGGATTTTAAACATGATCGCGGAGGATTGGCGAAGGCTGAAAAACGCATATGAACGAAATATGATGATTAAAAGAGCGCAAACCGCACGTATAATTGTTATGTGCGCATATAGTGCAATGACGATAGCATTTGTCTTCGTTGTCGTTTTGCCTATTTGCGGAATCTCAATCAGATATTTAACGAATGCTACTGATCCAGGCAAATTGCTACCATTGCAAACGTATTATCCTTATGACGTATCAAAGAGACCACAATACGAGTTAACATTCTTTATTCAGAGTATTGCTATTTTCTTTGCTATCGTGTCTTATACTGGTATTGATAATTTTCTCGGACTATTGGTGTTTCATATTTGCGGCCAATTGGAAATTCTTAGATATCGAATCACACACTTGGATAACTTTATTAATTTTCATGACATTTTAAAAAAGAATGTGATAGATCACATCCGACTACTTAGGTATTCGATTTATACATGCAGACTTCTCCATATTATTTTCATCAAATTATTATGTATTAATTAATTATGTATAAATCAAATTATAAGAAAGAACTGTACATTATTTCTTACTCGTTATATAAAAATGTTTCTTAAATTATTATTCATTAATTCTCGTATATTCTTCTGACTTTAATCAAAGATAAATATAATATCATTTTATAGAGCCATCGCTGTTATAGATGATGCATACAATATAATTCTCTTGGTATTATTTTTATATTTCGGTATACTTTTTGCTTGTTATGGATTCCTGATAATAAACGTAAGTGTTCAAAAATATTTTAAATATTTATCGCGCGTTTTAATTTGTGTTAATACATTTAAAAAAAAGAGAATTTATTATATTTATATTTTTGGCAACATTTTATATACATCTAATATCATTCAATTTACTTTCATATTTCATATCCACAAAACAATTTTCTTTAAAAAATAAATAGTATAAGAATTATATTTTATTTACACTAATCATTTAGTTAATAGAAAAGGGGAATAATATATCAATTACTCACTTGACATATGAAGTATGTATTCTTGTCAATACATTTGGTCATATGTGTGTCTATTGTGCTGTAGGAGAAATTCTTGTAGCACAAGTAAGTTGAACAATACAATTTTCTTTGTTTTTAATTATATTTTTATAATTTGTACTAACGTCTAGAAAAAAAAATATTTTTGCTAGAATTTCTTATCTCTATCAGTTATAAAAATTATACTGTCAATACATTAATTATTAAATATAAAATATAAAATCATATATATATACATATATAATATGATAAAATTAATATTTTTGTTAAAAATAAATAAATTTTTAACGGTTTTCAGTGCGATCGAATTCACAATGCTGTATACAATTACAAATGGTATACTTTAGAACCAAGAAGTGCAAGATACTTAATTGTCATGTTAATTAGGAGCAACAAATCGAGTTACCTTACCGCTGGAAAAGTGTTTCCTATGACAATGGCTACATTTTGTAAAGTAAGGCATTAAAAGATTAAATTGCACTTTTATAATATTCCCAGACAGCACAGTAATGTTTTAAAAATGTGTTTAAAACGTACATGTTAGACGATTTGGACATATTAAAAACATCCAGATTAGATCCATGGATATTTTAAAAACGTTTTAAAAACATCTAGTGAGATACCATTTTGGACTTCTTAAAAACGTCCATTTTAGGGCACAATGAACTAGTATTGGACTAAATTAATATATTAAACAAATTTTAGGTCACAATTCAGACAAAATGATTTTTATAGATTTTTTTATCGTTGAAAACCCACACAGCACAGATGTCCTAGGGACGTCCATGAGACGTTCAAAAGACATCCGTACATACTAAAGGCGTCCTTGAGATGTCTTTTAGATAAAATGTGCTGCGTGGAAATGATTCCGTAAATAAAATTGCTCTATCACATCACATTTTTTTTAACTATTTCAGTTCAAAAATATCCAAAAGTGCCATTTTTAGTAACTTTAAGTTCAATTTTCTCAAATATGTGACGTAATACTGCAATTTTATGTGCGGATTTGTTTTTAATGACAAAAAATCTATAAGAATCATATCTCATCTAATTTGTGGTAACAAATTGAGATAACGAAAGTAAAACTCCTTGTGCGATCTTAAAAAACATTTTACTTGTCAAGTCAGCGAAAGCAACGCGTTGCGAGCAGACTTGGAAAATTTTTTGCATGAGATGAACATTTTTTAAATGTCCAAATATAAACATACTTTGTATGTTGAATAACGTACATTTTTAAAACATTCGTACTAATCTGGTCCATGGACGTTTTGACTAAATTGGAACTAAGTCTGATAACAATCTCAATAATACATATATTATTTTCTATATATTATAAATATTTTCCTTCTATTACCTGATTTTACAATATTTTAGTAGCTGATTTACTATATATTTTGTTTTAATAATTTGTAGATATGCTTACTTACATGTTAGACATACTATTATTAATATATTTTTTAGCTCATAAAAACGTCAGCCAGTTACATATCTGTCCTTCTTACAACAAGAACCTAATTGAAAAAGACAGGTAAGTTTTAACCATTATTAATAAAACATTGTTATATTGAATTAATTATGTAATCAATTAATAAAGTACAGTAGATATAATAACTTACAGATTGTATACATTTCAATAATACATTTTAATAATATATAGATAAATAAAAAACTTATATATTTAATTTTTTAAGTATAAAAAAGATATAATGTTGAGAAACTTTATAATTTTTTAATTAGTTTAATAACCACACAACTTTTCTAATATATTTAGTCCAGTCATTATGTACGAAAAAACCGATGAAAAAATGAATAATTGGAACAGCAATTTTTCTTTTCGAGGATGTTGGGGGGGGGTCAAGAAAAGCTTAACTCTAAGTTTTAGACCTCTATCTCCGCTTACTTCTTTTGCTGTGGTCCAAAACGTGAAAAAATGGTTTTTATTCGATAACTCGGCTCCTAATGAATCTAGAAAGTCCACTGAGGGCTCATATTAAAGATTTTTTTACGCTCTACAACTTTTTCTTACAAAATTTTCGCGTACGATTTCTTTGTCAATTAAATCTTAATATTTTATGATGAATAATTAAGATAAATAAATTAATATTGTATAATATTAAAAAAAAGAGACATATTATGTTTTTCAAAAAATATATGTAGTTGCATATTGCAAAATGCATAACTAAAAAAAAGCAATATTATACACAAGTTACTGCTTACTATGACACAAAAACGAAAAGATATAATTCAGATCACACACAATGCTCGAAATCGATTACAAGTTTGTGAGAACTTAACAGGAGGAAAAATACAGGTTGCAAACAGGCATTAACAACCCCTCGTTATTACTCCAGTTTTCATCTGCTTCGAATGTTGCACACACGAAGCAATGACAAAACTACACAGGGAGGGTTTAAAATTTTGTAAATCTTTATCCAATAATCATCTGTCACTTTAAAAATTGTTTATTATGCACATATATGCATCAATTAAATGGAAGTTAATGTTATTCTATAAGTAGAAAGTAGATGTTAATGAATAAGAAATCGTAAGGAACAATAAAACAGTAGCTAGACTCAATGGTGATGGAATTCTATGATACAAATATATAGAAGCTCCGCTATCAAAAACGTCTAAATCCGAAAAGTGAGTATATGAAAGAATAAAATAGACTTAACGTAAAATACAAAACAAAAATACCTATTTACTATATCCAATTTGTACAATAAAAGTAATATTACTTGCAATTGTTCATTACAAGATGACTATAGTTCAGACTATAGATACCTCAAAATCGATTACAACTGCGTAAAAATAAAATTGCTACATCTACATAACCAGCCATACGTAACCAGTACTTATCAACCCCAGTCATTACTTCAATTATTATTCATGAATTTGAACGTTGTTGTACTAGTAATTATCCGCAGTTGCACAACAAGAAGGGACCTGTAGAATTCTTTAAACCTTCTGTTATTAAACATCTCGTGGTTTTAAGGATTTCCATTGTGCACATGAAATATCACCCCCGTTATATAGACATCGCTAAAAGAAACAGAGTCGTCAGTTCATCTCTTACATTCAACATGGAAGCACCAAAATATCTTGCGTATCGAAGTCAAAGTAGATATGATTATGGATTATTATTAAAAAAAGGTCTAACAAAATATATTTTGTCCAAAGTGGAACACTTACGTGAATATGAAATATGTTAATTAATGAAAAAAGATTTTATCTGAAACACTATTCTTTTCACCATTTGTTATATATTTAAATATTGTTATATTTATATATTAACAATAAAATATATAACAATTTCCAAAATAATAATTGAATATGTTATGAAAGACTTCTCGATTTCTCAATATTCATCTCGGATATAAGGCCCTGCGCACAATTGAGGAAATATTAGGAACAAGAATAAAGAATTAAGATTTCAACCTATCAGAAACCGTGTATTCCGGTGTAACTGGTATCTGAATAGATTAAATAAAATAATCTTAATATTTATTCATGTTCCTAATATTTGTTCTATTGTGCGTGCGCAGGCCCTAACGGACAAGATTTATTTAGAAATAAATACTAATTCGTATTGAGTGCGCAACTTTTTCAATTTTTAAATACTATCGTATTTTAATTTCAATATTATTGCTTACATAATAAGTAAAGAATACTGATATATAATATACATTCCATTTCTTTTAATATGAGGCGGTCTGAATTCGTGTTCTAAAACTTTAAAGAAAGTAATGTGATTCTTTCTCTTACATACATACAATAAACTAATTAATTTAAAAAAATTAGAAATTCTTTATTTTTTAAATTATTTTAACTTGTATTATAATTTAATTAATATTTAATTATTATTAAAGATTCATCATAATTTAAACATTTTTAACATAATTTATTAAAACTTTTTGGAAACAGATTTTGAATGGGCGGTGAAGTTAAATCGATATAGTCTAGAAATAATCGGACTTTGGCCTAAATCCGAACAAACTACATGGGAAAAATGTGTGTGCAATTTACGTGTACTTCTCACATTTTTATTGATACTATTTGTCCTTGTGATTCCTGCTATACATTCTCTAATAAGAATCCATTTTGACATTTTACTTGTGACAGATAATTTATTGTGTACTTTACCAGTCACCACTTGCCTGTTAAGACTTGTAATTTTTTGGTGGAAAAGAAAAGGTAGATGAAGCAACAATTTGATCGTTATATGATATAATCTCTTTTATGTATAATTCTAAAATAAAGTTAAAGGTTTATTTATTTATATTAAATATTTATATTTTGAATGTTAAAAATATAAGTACAAAATAAGGTAGATTTATATATCGCAGTTACTAATTTATGTACAACAGTAATTATATTTATACTTTACATGTGTTGCACATATGTAAAGTTACTGCTATGATTAGCAAACTAATCACACATAACTACAAACTAAAATGTGATAGAGCAAAACAATTTAAGGCTTCTGTAATCACTCCAGCCATATTAAATCTTGACGTCATAAGCAAGAAATAGCTCATAAGCGACACGTTGATTTTTCTTGCATGTCATTTATAAATAAAGATAATTTGAATAAAATTAATTTTTATAAATTTTTTTTATATTAAAATTTTATCCTCTGTTTATTATAAATTATCAATAGTTAACATTTATTATCATGTAACAGTATTATTAATTTCTTAATTTTTGTATCCCTAAAGCTATCACACCAATAATACATTTGATTGCGAACGATTGGACAAAGCAAACAACATCTCAAGAAAAAGTAATGATGATCGCAAAAGCGCAAATTGCACGCATTATTGTCACATTTGGATACAGTTTAATGGGAGCAGCCGTTATTGTTATGATTATTTTACCTATATTTGGTTATTCGGTGAGACACCTATCTAATTTTACTGCAGATCTGGAGAGACCACTTCCAATACAGACATATTATGTCTACGATACAACAAAAAGTCCACAATATGAATTAACATTTGCTGTTCAAAGTATTGTCTTATTTCTTTGTACCTTATGTTATACAGGGATAGACAATTTTCTTAGTCTTTCGGTATTTCATATTTCTGGTCAACTGGACATTCTGAAAAATCGTCTTTTACATTTGCATATTATCGCCAATTTCAACGATATTTTAAAGAGTTGTATAATAGAACATATAAGGCTGCTTAGGTATATTTTATCCTAAATACATATTCCTATATGATATATGTATGTATTATAGTTTATACTATAGAATCCGGATTACATCTGACAATGTTTTTGCATCTTTCAAATTATTCAATAACATTATCGAGTTCTTGTAGCGATAACACTGGCGTGCTCTTTTTTAGCACAATACTACAGTTATAAGATTATCGATTCGATAATGACATATAATCCGGAGAATGGAAAAAACGCTGTCAAATATTTCGGATTCTACTATATATGTATACATATGAGTTTTAAGTGTAATGTATATGTATATGTAAATAATATGTAAGGATTAAATAATTAAAAGAATATTAATTGCAATATTAATTATAAACAATTTTATATATAAATTTTATATCGTAAAAATAGAACTATTTTTTAAATAAAACTTTTTTAAATAAGAAATATACAAGAATCCAATAATAAACGAAATCGAGTGCGGTGTGCAAATTGGACATAGTATAAGTTTCTTTGCGCCATTAGAGGATACGAACCGAAATTATGTTGAAAAAATTTGCCAAGTACCGTAGTTATCTATAAGTTTGACTGTTTTAATTCCTGCTGAACTTTCTGGGTCTGTAAGCTTCGGAATTTTAGCGATTTTTATAGTAACAAGAAAGAAATAGAAAGTGTGTGTAAAATTTTGTTATCTTTTGGGCAAATTTAAGTTGCAGAAACCGTTTTAGTACTTCGAAAAACTTTTACGAAATACAATAACATGAAATATTACAGCAATATTATTTTGAAACAATATTTTCAATAAGATATTAAAGTTTTTTTTCAATATTAAAACAATATTGCTGTAATTTTCGTAATATTGCACACTTTAAAACGCAATATTGCTGCAATACTTAATGCTGTAGAAAAAGTTTCACAGAATGCAATGTATAAATTAAAGGGAATCTTACTCTTAGGTTCTTCAATATAACTAGAATTGTTTTAAAAAATGTCTGCTTACATTTTATTTAAAGCTCTTCCTTAAAAATTCCCTGTAAGCACGAAAGTATGCATAATTTAAATAGCAGAGCCAAAAGAAATTAAACTTTATAGCATTCTCTGATATTGTTTTCTTATCAGTTATCACAAAAATTGTCACATTTATTTACGAATAAAAAAGTTCAATAGCAAAAGAAATTATCCAGAACCAAGCCATTTGGCAAACTTTTTCAAAATATTATAATTTTGACTTGCAACAGTACTTCTAACAGTACTCCTAACAGTACTTAAGCTACTATATGTCCAATTCGCAAACCGATTCAAATTATGATTCTTTTTAGTTTTCACTAATGTACTTATACCTGCTTTAATCGAATTAAATGTATGAATAAATAGAATTTTATAAATAAAATTATAATATTAAGTTATATTTCTTAGCAGAAAAACTGTTACTTCAAAATCATATTACAGAATTTAAACAAAATTAATATTCTTATCTATTTTTATAATATGAAATATTTTCTTATAGATATGTGTAAATTTAACGTGATAAATATCCTCTTTACTGTAAAGTGTTATATAATATGAAATTTTAGAGCTATTAATGATGTACAAGATGTATTCAACATGATATTGCTGATACTATTTCTATATTTTGGTACACTCTTCGCTTTCTATGGAGTTTGGATAATAAATGTAAATAATTTTACAAGAATTTTTGTTACACAATCTATTGCTTTATAAATAATTTTCATATACATAAAAATAACGTTATATTTATGTTGTATTGAATTGTAAGCGCAACTTATTTAAATACTTTTTCAATGTTTTTTGTTAATAAGAACGTCAATTCTAAAATTTTTTTATTAATATATTTTAAAAACCTGTACAATTGGAATAATCATAATAATATACACAAGAGAATTCCGTATTTAATATTTATATAATATAGGCTCTATATTGATATATATAATAATTTTTATAAGATGATCACTGTCATCTAGATACATAATATGAGCAACTAAATAACAATCATATGACACCAATTGCACCAACTTAAACATTCTGGATTTCCCTAAACAATCAATGACTCACGATATCCCGTAACCCATAAAGCCCGTTCTCCCCTATATTTTTATTGATATACGTAATCATTTAATAATATACGTAATCATAACATAACAAATATATCATAATATATGTAATCTATCTTTAATAACATAACACACATATGCTCTTATATCTTTTATAACATATGTATATTTTAATCAATTGATTTTAATTAGATACTCGAAAGTAAACAGCACTTAACGTTCTTAAACTTGGCATATTTTGTAAGCATCGTTATCAATACGTTCGGTCACATGTGCATGTACTGTGCTGTTGGTGAACTATTAACAGCTCAGGTATAATTGAATTTATCTCTTTACTTCCTATCAATTATTATATTTTTCCAGATACAATTGCGGATTATAATTTATAATAAATGTATTCTAAAACGAGAAATAGTTGTAGTATTATACCTAGAAAGCATATTTAATTATAAAAATAAATCTTAATAATTGTTTAAAAAAAACCTTATTTTAAAATTACATATAAATTTATATATATATACATATATGTACATTATTACAGCATGCTATCTTAATAATTCATATCTATATGTATGTATTTTTTATGATTTTAAGTATGACAGAATCCACTATGCTGCATATTCCAACAAATGGTATACTTTGAATGCAAGAAATACTCGGAACTTAGTTCTTCTAATGTTGAGAACCAATAAACCTCTTTACCTTAACTTTGGTAAACTATTTCCCTTAACGATGGCTACATTTTGCAGTGTAAGTTATCTCAAATTTTAAATATGATTTTAAAATACATAAGATAGTCTTTTTATATGTATGCAAACTATAAAGTTAATTTAAACACAAAAAACTTTGAAGTGTTTAAGTAAAAATAAAAACATCATAAAATACATTTAAAAAAAGTAAAGAATTTCATGTTAACTATTTAACTGTTAAATTTTTTATAATGTCTAATTAATGATTTTCCGCCGATGTTTTAAATTCACAAATGATTATAAAGATACAATTTGGACATGAATTATTTTATTTTCTTTAATATATTACAAATAATTTTTATAATTAATGCTTAATTTGTACGCATATGTTGTATTACTTATATTTAAAGTTTACATATATTTATATATTATATTTCTTATAAATCATTTATAACATATCTAATATTCAATAATATATTGTGTATATATATTTTTTTTTATATTGTTTTTCTATAAAAATCTCTTATATTTACTTATTAATATATCTTTTGTAGCTATTAAAGACGTCAGCTGGCTACATATCTGTATTACTTACAACAAGGAGTCAATAAAAGTTTTAAAATAATTTCCAAATTAATATTAAAAACATAAATTCAATAATAATTTAACATGAAAATATTAACTAATTAAAAATATATCATTTAAGATACTTGAAAAGTTTATGTAGAATTATTATATGCATTGTCAATAAACACAATATTTGCTGCTAATGTAATATGATAATTCTGTTTATTGATAGAAACTATCAAATAATATAAAAAAAACAAAAAATAGCTTGAATAGTGATGAAAAAAGAAAGGAAAATAATAGTATGACACATCTGGAAAAAAACTGTCGCATGCAATATTAAGATTGAAGATAATAAGTAATGTGTTAGTTAGATAAATCAAAAAATATAAAATCCAGAACCAAAAAATATGGATCAATGGATCAGGCTATTGAGAGTCAAACGTGGTTCTTATTACGTAATTGTCTATTTGTTCATAAAAATCTTGAACGTTTCGACTCACTTTGGAGTCATCTTCAGCATACATAATCTCTATATATTCTTGAAAGTTGGAGACAAAGTCACCATCAAATTAACTGATTTGATGTACAATTTCAACCTTCAAAGAAACGTCATTTAACAAATGTTTTAATATCACAAATTTATCATTTTGGAATCAATTACAAATTGACATTTACAAAGTCTTCACATACAAGTCTTGTAATTGATTCCAAAATGATAAATTTGTGATATTAAAACATTTGTTAAATGACGTTTCTTTGAAGGTTGAAATTGTACATCAAATCAGTTAATTTGATGGTGACTTTGTCTCCAACTTTCAAGAATATATAGAGATTATGTATGCTGAAGATGACTCCAAAGTGAGTCGAAACGTTCAAGATTTTTATGAACAAATAGACAATTACGTAATAAGAACCACGTTTGACTCTCAATAGTCTGATCCATTGATCCATATTTTTTGGTTTTGGAAAGTAAGAGAGTTCGTAAGAAGATTACAATTGGATTTGATAAAATCCAGAGTTATAAAAAATTATATTTTTATATTATATACAGTTATAATATATCTTATATTTAATTTAATATTACTGAAATAGAAATTGTAAGCACGAGCGTAGGTATAGCATGATGGACAGAGAGCGCGGGAGTCTATAATACCACAGTACATAGAAGAATTCGGGTTTAATCCCCCGAAAGATACCTATCATGGAACATGTAGAAACAATTTCCGATCAAAATTATTCCGTTTTCTCTTTAAAAAAAACACACACAAAGGAAATCTAAAGAATAATTGAATAATTTCGTTCGGAATCTTGTACGACTTGTTTCATGTTGGGTGCCAAGATCCATAAAATTTTCACACACTCGTAACTCTTCTTCGGCGATCTAACAAACCATCAAAGTATTCATTGCCAAGAAAACCTCTCAAACTACCGTCCGAAGTCAGCGTTAAATTATTATATGTATGTCTGCGTAGAACCTGTGTGCGCACGAGGAGTAATACGCACGAAAGGTATGATATGTAGGTCCTATTCCAATTTTGAAATGTCGCGCCATCAAATAAATAATAAATGATAAAAATAGAAAAATCTTGATGGATTGTATAGACAGGATGTTTTTGTTGTCATATCCGAGATTTCATGCTAATAATGTTAATGATATTATAAAAATATTATTAGATAATGACTATCCGTTAAAGCTTATATTTGGCTTATATTTATATTATTAACATACGCATAAAAACATCAATTAATCGTAAAACATTAAAACAATCAGAAAATGATAAAACTAAAACAGAAGAATGCAAATGGTTTATAATACTGTATTTCCTTTGTTCTTTGAAAAATTTTTTTAATTGAATAAAAATTATAATGTTAAATTATCATTTTTTAGTGTCAATAAACTGGACAGACTCATTAAAGCACAAAAAGATGTTCTTCCACACGGTTCAAAAAAGAATGTGGTTTACAAAATTAATTATAAAAAAATTTAATGTTTCGTATGTCGGACAATCGGAACGACAATTAAAAACGAGAATTAATGAACATCGTAACAACATCAATAGAATAATAACTTTACGTAAAGTTATAAGCATTACAGTTTGTGATTTTACGATTTTACGATTTAGTAACGCACATCTCGTGTATACACACTTTTCCCATTTAAGTCACAAGCCAGTTATGTGCGTTAGTCAGTATACTAAAAACAAAAAATGTAGATCCTTATAAGAAGTTGTCTTAAGATTATAAGTCAGCTATTCTGCTAAGGCCCTAAAAATATAAACAGTATCTTACTATCATTCTTAATTCAACATCACATTACTGTGATCTTCATAATAATCTTGTTATAACATGAAAATTAAATAGTATATTAATGCTATTTATATTTATTACGTATCAAAATGTGTACAGCTGTGTACATATTTCGATACGTATATAAATTGCACCATATGTACTCATTACTATACTTCTCAAAGTTTTTCAGGCACAGTGTAAAAACAGATCTACATAATGAGACAGCTAGCGTGTATCCTGGTCACATTGGCGATTGTAGGTAAATTAAATATCAGAAACCTGACAACAATTTCTGTGACTATTTAACAAGTTGCATAATTAAATTACGTTTTTCATTAACTTACTTTTTATTTATATTTATTTATTTACTTCATTTAATTCATTTACTTTGTATAGAAATATCATATGTTAACATATTGTAAAACGTTTAAAAACTATTTTTATAAACAATATATTCGCAGGTGTTTATGGAGATGAACCAGACAAATTAGTAAATGGAATACCCACCACTATAGAGGAAAATCCTTATTGTGTTTCCCTAAGAATTAACAATAGTCACTTTTGCGGCGGTAGCATAATCGATTCACAATATATCCTAACTGCCGGGCATTGTGTAGCCCCTCTACTTTCTAACGACTCTCTCAGGAAATCTGTGATCGTTGTTACTGGCACGACCTATCTCGATAAAGGTGGACAGACTCATAAAGTGGAAAAATTGTGGTACCACGATAATTATAATCCTCGTATATTGGGTAGAAGTCCTCACGACATCGGTTTGATAAAGGTACAAAGCTCTGGAATAAATACTATTATATTAATTTGTGACATCTAATATATTAATAATAATAGCAATAATATACAAATATCAAATGATAAAACGTATTCTGACAGTTTAGTTAATTACTATAAAGTATTTTTAGCTGATGTCTCCGATTGAGTTTGGCCCAACACAAAAATCAGTTAAACTCCCAACAAAAAATGTAGCAAAGAGTGATAGCGTTACGATTGCTGCTTGGGGTTCTACGGGTTCCAATAAATCTGTACATAACAATTTGCAAAAATTGAAAGCGAATGTAATGCTACCAAATACATGCCAAATTTATCATAGTTTCATTATGAAAATTTATAAGAATGAGTTCTGTACTTTTATCACGAAGGGAATTGGACTGTGCAAGGTATATAATGTTATATTATATCTAACAAAATACATTTTATTTTACTCTTGCATATATTTTATATTTAATATTTTTTACTTAAATGCACACTACATTTTGTAACTATTCTTGCTTAATAATAACGCTATATTACACTCACATTACAATATATTACATCTCCCGTATTCTCCAAAAGGTCATATTTTATATTACAATTAATTTATGTTTGTATAATAGAATTGATTCCAAAAGAGTAAAATTTCTTTTATATCGCATGTCTCTCTTTACTTAATTGTTTATAGCAATAATATCGCGAAATTATTGGAATTCTTAAATAATGTCAATTTTAGATTAGATTCAGTATAATGAATAAAATATTATTAATCTCTCAGTCACAGGAGATAATTAATGTGAATTTTTATTTTTCCGTTGTAGGGTGACAGCGGTAGCGGATTGATTCAAGACAGCGACGAAACAATTATTGGTTTGGTATCTGGTGGAAAACCGTGCGCCAAGGGTTATCCAGACGTATATACCAACATTTATCCGTACCTTTCTTGGATCCAAGGAAAAATAGCAGAATAATATTAGTTCTTTTATATCGTATGTTTTTAAAACTTAACAAGAATCATTGAGCAAATCTTTACACTCTTTATTATAATTATTAATACATATTATTTGTAGAACTCTTACTGAATTTTTATTATCATCTCTACAACACACTTTATCCGAGGAATATTCTTATAATAAAATTCATAGAACATGAAAGACATTAACTCTGGACTTCTTTAAAACGTCCGTGAAAGATTTGTGCTGTATAAATAATAATATGTGCACGTATAAGAAAAGCCGAAAAATTATTTCAATTCTTTTTACATGTTCGTATATTGACAAAATAACGAGTTATTAATTATTTAATTAATCATATAATATTAATTAAATTATTTTAATATTTTGCGATCTGCCGACAGTACAGTATCATCGCACAAATTTCGATGTTCTAGTCCGCCAACGACATAATACCACTTAATAAGAATTCCACTCATTATAATATACTCTTAATAATAAATTCATTTCACGAGTATATTATATATATCACCGTTTTATTATATAGAAAAGAAAGAATTACGTAAAAACTTGATATAAATAAAGAAATCATGTGTAAAGCTCTTTTTATCATCACAGAACATAAATTGCAATATAGTGAACGCAATATCATGAATTTGATTGAGAGAATATCAAAAATTTAAATAGCGAAAGATACTTAGGTAAAAGATTAATTTCCGAAATGTAAAAACATTAAAATTTAAGTAAATAAATAATTTAAATTCACTATCTGACATTATAAGTTCTTACATCATAGTTATGTTAATGTTTTAAGTAAGTTTTAAAGTATGATAAGGAATTGACTGTACAGTTCATATACTCAACAATTATTCATATCATTTATGTTTTTATCACTTGGTGGGTGACTTAATAGCACCGTTCGTTCTTTGTAACCGCATTGCTCGCATAACTTTGTCTGACTAAGGCGCAGTTCCACAATTCACAGTTGACTCTCAACCAAGGTTCAACTTATTTTTTTCATCTCTTTCCAAAATTCTAGAATTAAAAATAATTAGATTAGGAATAAGTAGAACCTCGATTAAAAGTTAATCGTAAGTTATAGAACTGATTCTTAGTCAAGTCATTGTAGCAGTTTATATTTTATAATCGTAATATATCCTGTTTTGCACTGTTTTTACATATTTCGTTATTTTGTATTCGATTACAGTTGCAGTAGGTGAGTGAGTTATTGTATTTAATTTTTTCTGTTTCATATATTAGAAATTTCTATAAACTTTCTCATGCTTTAGAATTCACTTAATCTAAAAATCACTTAACGGTTTTATTCCTCAAATATGGAAATTAATGGAAGCTTTATCCGCTGTCTACCCGTGGAATTGTATTTTTTGCAGACACAGAGTTCATATTATTACGAATTGTTGGATTTTTAGATATCACTGATAGCTTGAATAGAGCCCAAATATCCGATCGTCATGTAAAGAATGTAAGGAAAAATTAAATATAATTTATATTGCTATAAAGTTATAATCGAGAGTGCGCGCATAAATTATCGCACAGCTTTTTTACTCCCATTTGCTCTTGTAAATATTTTCATATCGTTTAAATTTTGAGAGTCATATTAAGGACACACATATTATATTTATATTGAAAAGTAATATAACCACAATTATATTATTGCAACAGATAATCCGGGATTGAGAAATAACTATTTAATACTTGTATAATAACTAAATGTGTTTTCCAGCGAGTGACAGTAATACAATGCACTACCCGATGATTTCTAACTACGACACAATTGTACACAATTAAAATGCTAAGTTTGACTGTGTCGTCTTTTCACGAATGCCAACATTTAATATAAATATAAAACGTTAATCAAAGCATCGAATGATCATTTTTTCCATAATAATTTTTTGCAAATAATTATGATAATTTTGCTCACAATTTAGTCTTTTGCTTTTAAAAACCTCTTATATGTTTATATATATATCTATATATATGTATGTATGTATGTATGTACATATATAGTAATTATCAATAATTTTCTGATATTATTGTTTCATCTATGGCCTTAAAATGTGTAATAGAGTACGTACTTACCTATATCAATTATGATAATATAATTGCAGTCAATTTATTATTATGCTATAATACAAACGCTTTTAGAACGTCAATAATATCAAGAACTTTTTTCAAAGGAAAATGTATATGAATAATAAAGAAATCATTATTTAGTCAGCAGAAATTATTGAAACTAAATAATCTTTGTATAATAAGATAAAATAATTATTACAAATAAGGAAATACATAAGAAAACACATAAGATCTTTAAGAACAGAAGACTAACATATAGAAAAAACTGTTACAATTATTTGCAAAAAAAATCATTAAAAAATTCGATTAATCAATGTATCAATTGACGTTTTACGATTCGCCGACGATAGAATGTAAATTTCAACATTAAGAGTGTTAAAATCAAGTGACGGCATACTGTCATCGCATAAATTTCTACAATTACAATCCATCGACGGTGGACGGCACATAAAAATAATAAGGCCCAATAATAATAAATAACTTCAATAAATAGAAGAGCAACGAGCCGAAATTATGAAAAACAAAAAAGTTATATTATAAAAATTATAAACATGACATTGCAAATAACAAACGTTTTGACACCGATAAGATCATTCTCAATGTTAACGATAATTTTTTAATAATACAATATTAAAACGGTAAGTTATAAAGTAATGTATAGTATAAAGTAATTACGTGTTATTTGCTGAAATGCTTGCAACAAAGTAATCATTCTTTTAACAGTAATAGTATTTTGCTAGTGTTGGAAAGGTTGTTCTGTTAACAAGTAGAGTTCGGAGTTAAAATATCTTATTGGAAGCATTTCAGTAGTGTAAAAATCGACAAATAAAATTTAAGTAAAAAGTTGAACATTCAATTGGTGTCGAAACGTTTGTTATTTACAATGTCATGTTTACAACTTTTATAATATATCTTTTTCATTTTTCATAATTTTTGCTCGTTGCCCTTCTGTTTATTGAAATTATTTTGCTTTAATGTTGTTATAACATGATAAAAATTAATAATTTATTAATATTTTGTCTCTCTCTCTCTCTCTCTCTCTCTCTCTATATATATATATATATATATATATATATATCTGTCTATCTCTCTCTTATTTTAATGCAATAAAAATTTCACCAATACTTATTACTGTCCTTATCATAGTTTGCTAAGCGCAGTTTGAAAGTAAATCAACGGAATGAGACAACAAGCATGTGTCTTCCAATTAATCGCATTAGCAATCGTAGGTAAGTTAGACGTTGAAAATTAATTAAATCATAAAATAAATATTGAAAAGGCTCTATTTGTATAAAACAATACCATTATATATTTTATTAATAGTGCTTTATAATTTATTGATACATAAAATCATTAAGGCCAATTTCACCAACGTCGGTTAAGCTAACCGACGGTTAATTCCAATGGAATTATCCAATCGCATTTGTCTTTGACCAGAATGAACCAATCACGGTTGACACTTTAATCGTCGGTTAGTCGACGTTGATGAAATTGGCCCTAAATATATCAATTTTTCTACATTTAAAAACATTAAGAATAAATAATAAATAAATGTAGAGTCTTAGTAAAAAGAATTACTGCATAACACTGAGCCATTTCTTACTGCTAATAGCATTGTAAAAATCACCTCAGATACTTGCCTAAATATAATAAATAATTTCATCAACTACATTATTTTTGTAGTATGAATTTTATTGTTTTTATTATATTATTTCATTATTCTTATTATATTTATTAATTTTCTTCTATTAGCTTTTAAATTATGTATAAAAGCAAAGATAAATTTTATTCTTTTCCACAAAATATATAACATCGAATCAATCTTGAAGCATGAAGTTAGCAAGAATTTTTGTGAAAAAACAATAATAAAAATAATAAAAAATTAATAATAAAATATAATAACTAGAGCCCGGATTAAAGTTCTGAGATCGCGTTGATCGTAGCTAACTCTCCATTTTCAATTCGCCCAAGGCTGCGATGTAGCATCGATAGTGGAAAGCGATGGAGGTGTGACAATATGGTTTTATTCGAAACAAAGAACGGAAAACAAACGAGGAAAATACTAAATCATATTAGATACATTAAACAGTTACTTTCAGATTTTCTCCATTATTTCGAATACTTTTAAAATAATTTTTTTCGACATTTTGTAATAACTTTCTTTATTTATAAAAGTAACACAAAATAAATTACTAAAAAGTATAATAGAGAAAGAATTTTGTTTTTGCAAGACCTTGGAGGCTCTAAGTTGCTTTTATTGTCTCATAAAACAGCTGCTAATTGTCCCACCGCCACGTTCCCCCTTATCGATGCTCTACCCGTCTATCGCGACGGCTGAAGCCATGACAGGCATGACAAATGATAATGGGAAGCAACGTACTTCGATCGACTCAAACGACCATCGACGGAAAATTCAGGCTCTAATAATAACGTTTCGATATACTGTAGAGTTCTCGCAATTTTATATATTCGTAAATTAGTATCATGTCGTATCTTATTAAAATAACTTTTTAAAAAATTAATTATTAACCCATAGCATGACATTTAAAAATTATTATATATTTGCAGGCAGTTATGGCGATGAAATGGCTAGATTAGTAAATGGAAAATCTACCACCATACAGGAAAATCCGCATTGTGCCTTCATAAAAATGTTTGGAGAATACATGTGCGGAGGAAACATAATTAGTAAACAACATATTCTAACTGCCGCGCATTGCGTGTATGATTTATACCATAACTATGAAACTCTATTGAAATCTACAACTATTGTTACTGGCACGACCTACATTAATAAAGGTGGAGTGGTTCATAAAGTAAAAAAAGTATATTACCACGAACGTTATAATCCTTCCGTTTTGGGTGTAAATGACATCGGTGTAATAAAGGTACATCTTTAAAAAAAATTATATATATATGTTTATACATATATATTATAATATTTGTACATATAATTATAGTAAATCATGACATATGTGGTATACACGTCAATTCAATATTCTTTCTGTCACATAAATTATTAAAAAAATAACGTACAGACTATAAATTATAAAATGTACTTTAACCACTTCTACATTTTGGTTTATTAATATAAAATATGTTTTAGCTGCTAAAGACCATTCAATTTGGCCCAACACAACAGCAAATTATGCTCCCAACAAGCAATATCGCAATGAATGAGGATGTTATGATCGTTGCTTGGGGTCGACAGGGCTTCCAAAAACCCGTACATAACAATTTGCAAAAATTGAACATGAAAATCATACTTCCGACTACATGTCAGGCTCGTTATGACAAATCCAGTCTTATTATACACATTGACAAGAATACTTTTTGTACCTACATTAAGAATGGAATTGGAACGTGCAATGTACGTAATATGTTACATTATATATGATGAAATGCTCAAATATTGCATAAATTATTTGATTATATTATTGCATATCTTTTTATATTTAATATATCTCCCGTTTAAATATGAGCACTACATCTTGTAGTTGCTTTTACTCAATCATGACGGTTCATTAACGTCACTTCTATTACAATATTACATTCGTATATCCTGTTCGAAGGTAATATTCTATAGTATAATTAATATAATTAATTTATATTTGCAAGTATAACATTGAGTCTTAAAGTAAAACTCTTACATACCGCATTTCTCTCTTTATTACCTTAATTGCTTATAGCAATGGCATAAACACTATATTTTGAAATTTTACCGTTTTAAATGATGTTAATTTTCAGTTCAGTAGGTAACGAATAAAACATTAGATCTCAATCTTATAAGGCACAAAGAGTGTATACAATCATTTTTTGGTTGTAGGGTGACAGTGGTAGTGGAGTAATCAGAACGCATGACAAAAAAATTATTGGTTTGGTATCTGGTGGAATACCATGCGCCAAAGGTTATCCTGATATACAGTCCAATGTTTATAGCTACAAGAAATGGATCGAACAAAAAATGTTGCTATAATATTTTTTTATATTCTATTCCTTTTTGTATTTTATATTTTTAATGCTTAATAAAGATCGATTATTGAGTAAATGTATATTACTAGAAAATATTTTTAAAAAAGTATATATGCTAAATACATAAGAAAAATACAATAAATTACACCTTTTCTAAAATAAAAAGCTTAATCAACTAATTTAAAAAAATAATTAAAATGAAATATACATACTATAGTTAAGATAATATTTCTAATATTTATTAATCATATTATATTTATATTTGTTATTCAATTTGTAATAATAAATCAATTTTGCGGTATATAATTAACAAATTATCTCAATAATGCTGTCGTTAATCAAAAAGGACTTTATTTTACCTTTTAAGAAAACGTAAAAATATATTCGAAAAAATTGCGGTACATCTACGGTATGTTGTATAATATGTATGTATACATATAATATGTAGGTATATTTTGTGTATTACGATCATTCTTAGTAATGAATATGCACTGACAACCTATTATACCCATACGACATGTAAAACATGGCTATAAGCCGTACTATATAGTCAAACCGTTTAGTATTTCAACTTTTATTTTTAAAATTGACTGACTTTAATAAAACAAAAAGAGATAAAGACTGTTTGAAGCCAAAGTTTAGAAATTTCAAACTTTAGCTTTAAAAACTTTCAAGTTACTTATGTGAGTAATGATAGTTTCGGTAAAGTGATCAATCAATAATTGTACAACAGGATCGGCTTTAGAAGTTTCTAATATATAATAAATAAAGAAGACTCATATTCTCTTTTAAAACAATTGATTCTGTACAAAAAATATAAAAAATTGTAAAGAGATAAAAATAATAAAATGATTAGACACATATTAAAATTGTTTCTTAAACTTATTTCTTTTCATAATTGAATTTTTATAATTTAATTATATTTTTTGATAAAATATTTCATTACTTACTACACAAATGTGCACATATATTAATTCAAATGTACATACGTGTATACATGTAAATTTTTTAATCCGCTCAGGGCACGTACTATGAAATTATTCGGAATTGAAATATTTGATATAAATTCCGATCGTAATTGTCAATTACATACATAATATTCCTCAGATTGCTATTGCGTTTTCTGAGGAAAAATGGAATAATTCCAATGGGAATTCACTATAAACATTTCATAATAAGCGACCAACCATACACTGAAACGTTTTTAAAAACACGTGCGACCCTGCATCAATGCCACTTTTTCATTTGCTATAAAACCACTAAACAGTTTTCCATCTGTAGAGTGAACTATACAGTTATACACTCACCGTAATATTCTCGTTTCAGATGTTGCATTATTAAATAATGGGCTATACACACTTGTTGGAAGGCATTAAAGTTAGGAAGTTTCGTTATATGTACCAATCTAATCGCTCCGACTGATAATAAAACAAGAAAAAAAGAAGTTTATCCCTTCGCAGATACCAGTATGGACGTTTCAAAATATTCAGGATATGTAGGTGTGCACTCTTTTCTTTGACAAATTTAGATATGTTATATAGATACGTTATACAGAAAAATAGCAAGTCATGTAGCACTTAATAATATTTATGAACAAATATATCATTGCTAAAGCCAACGTTTCGTGAATCTTGCCGTTAACTTTATCAGGGCAAGGTTAAGTTATCAATGTACTCCTCGTCCTGATCAATTAAATATCAAGGTCCATAAAAAATTGGCGTTAACAATAGATAAAAACACGGCGATAATCCACAATCCCTCTGGTATTTTTGAAGATAATACCTGTGAAAGCCTTAAAAGCATTTGAAATAGTACTCTACAAAACAGTTACAAAAATACTAGCTAAAATATGAAATAATTATACCCATTAAAAAATATATATTTTATACGTGAATACATCTCTAAACTTATTATTGATGCAAATGAAAATTATAAACATTAAGAAATTTTATGTCAATTATTTTCTTATTTTTACATTCTTCTCTTTACACATTCATACAAAATACACACACACACACAGACAATATATTTATAATATACTCGTATATATGTAGTTTCTTTATACGTAATTTGTTCTTTGACATCTTTTTAATCTAGCTAATAATAAATTTAATTGAAAATTTAATATTTACACAACCGCAAATATATACCACAAGAATAAATATAAATATTTTTTTTTTTTTACAAAAAAATAAAAAGAAAGTGATCTGCATAGAAAAAAAAATAAAAAATTAGGAGAAAAACAAAGAATATAGGTGAAAAAGGAAAGAAAATATTAGGTGTACAAAAAAGTTCTGAGCTTTAGATTTCATACAACCGAAATAACAATTTAAATTTTATATATCTTCCCGCCCTTTTGCGGTTTTAAAGCGTTAACATTTGGCCTTCTAAAATGCCATACGGTTTGGCGTTTGATGCATATAACCTCAAAAATCAGTGTAGTGTTCACGATGGCAATAACAAAAGAGCATATTCGATTTTCCATCCACTTCGCGTTTCATCTGAAGAAAAATTCTGCTGAAGCCACTGCAATGATTTGTGCTGCATATGGAGAGAACGCTGTAAGTCATGCTACATGTAAAAGATGGTATTAAAAGTTTCGCCAAGGAGATTTCAGTCTTAAAGATGAATCGCGTGCTGGACGCCCTGAAAAGATTGAAACGGACGAATTGCAAGCACTGCTGGATATAAACTCTGCGTAAACTGAAAAGGAGCTTGTAGAACAGCTTGGCGTTACGCAGCAAGCCATTTCCGTACGATTACATTCGTATGTATAAAGATTGAATTTTACAAAAAAAAACTCAGAACTTTTTTGTACACCTAATACATAACGATTACATAATATTTATAGCCAATAAAGACATTCAATTTTATTAAAATTTTTACTCGCATTTATCGCGCTATCAATAGATTATGAATGGGCTATCGGATTAAATCGGATTAGCTTAACACTTTTGGGCGTCTGGCCAAGAAACAAAGAAACTAAACAGAACAAATTAATTTCAAACATCCGTACATTACTTGTATTAAACATCTCAATATGTGCCTCATACATTCCCTCTTTACATTCTTTGTCTAAAATTTGGGGTGATATAATATCTATGATTGATAATCTGCAATATACGTTACCGATGTCAGTAGCAATATTAAAATTATGCATTGTGTGGCTGAGAAAAAAAGGTAATACGTAAACGAGACAGAAGCTAGTTGTTACAATTAGTCCTTTTAGTTGCCAAAAAAGACAACACATTTTCATAAAATTTAATATTAAAATAACTTTCAATGATGGGTAAGATTACAAAAAAGCAAAATTGCACTTTTTACGAATAAAAAAAATTTGTTTTATTGTAGTAGACATTTCTTATATCATTTTATAATATTATAATATAAGAATGCAATTACAGAAAAATAAAAAAACGAAAAAATTAATGAATTGCATATAATGAGGTTTATTTATATATATAATCAATACTAAATAAATAATTTGTAGTACTTAGTGACATTTACATTGCATATTAACAAATATGGCCTGCATACTCATCGTGTCTACTACTGAAAGTCATCTTACACGCAGTCATTGCGTTTCCTTATTCATTTAATAAAAAGTATTGCAATATGAAAAATAAAGAATATTAGTATGTTATTCTATATGTTTTTAGCTACATTATACTGTGATTTTATACAGAGAAAGTAAAAGTATTTACTATACTTATGTTATTCCTTACAAATTAGCATTAAAAAATTATATATGAGTCCATTTAAAACATATTTCTTCTTATATTATACACTTCTATGGCCATATATTGAAATCAAACTACAAGTGATGATTTGTTATTATCTTAAGCTTTTGTATAAATTTAGTATTAGCTCATTATTTGTTATTAGCTTGAAAAAATTACAAATTATATTACCCGCTTCGTCATCTTACCCTCCTTTCTCCTACACATAAATTCGAAAAAAGGTTCTAATAAAAAATTGTAACAACTAGCTCCGTTCTACGTTACATATATATTTCTGTAAATTATATACTAATAAAAAATAGTTTGTTTTCCAATCTTATTATCTTAATTTAAAAAGTAATATTCTATTCTAAGCTTTATTATAATATGTGTAACCCTGTCATTCTCGATAATTACAGATGTTCTATTCCTTTTAAACATGGTTAAACACGATTGGTTGAAACCGAAAATGATAAAAGAGAGACATATTATGATAAAACGAGCGCGAATAGCACGTATATTTACCATATTCGGATACTCCATGATGTTGGTATCTTTTAATTTGTGTGCAATTCTTCCTATTTTCGGTATTTCCATAAGATATGTGACAAATGAAACGGATTCAGGCAAATTACTGCCACTACAAACATATTACATATATGATCGAGATAAAAGTCCATATTACGAAATAACTTATATCATACAGAGCCTCGGATTGTCAGCATTAGCTTTAATGTACACTACTGTAGACAGTTTTTTAGGTTTATTAGTTTTTCACGTATGCGGTCAGTTGGAAAATCTCAAAACACGCATCAATCAGCTGGATAAGTTCCAAAATTTCGAAAATGCTTTATCACACAGCGTACAGGATCATATACGTCTTATCAGGTTACGAATATTATTGATTTTTTATAATATTTTCTGTGTTTTCTATTCTTATCTAAATTAAATAATTGCGAAACGTCCAAGTATCAAAATACATTAAGAGAGCTTGTGTATCATAGTTTTAAAATATATGAACAAAATTGTTAACATGCATATAGTATTTAACATAATTTAAGTAAATATACCTTACAATTCATCAGTATACCAAAATTTACAATCAAACTGTGTTATATGTAAATATACAGCTTCTTATTTACACAGTACAAACGAATATTAAAATTAAAAAAAAAGTCAATAACAAACTTAAACAGACACTTTCTTTACCTCTAATTTATACAATCAAAATTGTTGAAATGCACATAATATCTAAGATAATTTAAATAAATACGCCTAAAACATACGTTTTGATTATGATTTGAAATCAATACAGTTAAGGCAAGTAATTATATAAAGCAAATTCGATAAGGAAATACAAAAATCATATTATTTCAATGACATATATTTATTTAATTAAATGTACATGCGCAAAATACTTCATGTTACCTATATCTTTAGATAAATAAATCAATTTTTACTATTTCGGCCACAACTACAAAGTATTAAAAAATAAATAAATAACAGTTAGTCTATAAATTAGATAATGTGCTGTTATATCTATCTTTAATTCCTTTATTCTTATTATGATAAATATTCTTATATATTCGTTATTACACACAATAAATACATTTATATTCTTTTAGATCAAATATTGGAAAATGAAAAAGTTACTTTAATGTTATGATATAAACGAATAAAAATTAATTAATAAATATGACTTGTTTAATAACTTTGTTTCTTTAAAACTTTCAGATTTATTAATATGATTGATGATATATTTACGTTAATGTTACTTGGAGTGCTGTTTTATTATGGACTATTATTTGCTCTTTACGGTTTTTTAGTGGGTAGTGTAAGTAGTTCTTTTTAATTACCTTTGCCTGTGAATAATATGATGTATTGCAAATGTTATCTTTATTAGAACATTTTATAAAAATTTAATAAGTTATGCATATACTTCTACGTATAGCGTATCTGACTATCCCATTCCCATACATTTCGAGAAAAGTTGCAAGAAATTCTTTGCATACATTTCTTTTTTAAATATTAATGCATTTCACAATAAATGATTAAAGTTGTATAAACGAAGAATAACCACATACATATAAAATCTGTAGACGTAATAATGCAATTTAATAACATAAACATATTATATAAATTATTATTAATATATATAATTAACATTATATTAATTATTTTTATTTATTTATTAACACTAATTACGATTCCTAAACATTCAAAAATTAAATATTTAATTCTATTAAATTCTTAATTCTTAATTTTGTTTAGATGATGACTCACGGTTGCGATGTGTCAATACCACGTCTAACTTTCCTTATGACGGTATTTATCAATACATTTGCACATATGTGTCTCTACTGTGCTGTAGGAGAAATTTTAGTTGCACAAGTACGTAATTTTTTGATTAACTCTCTTATTACAAACAGAATATTTGTCATAAGATATACTAATTAAAATACTTGTCCGATCTAACACACGAACTATTAAATGCTTGAATTATAGTAATTCTCGCTATTTTTTGCTAAAAAAAAAAAACTCGTGTTTATTTTATCAAAAAGATACCTGATATTTTATTTACAATATTGTCCATCGAAAGCTATAACCTTTTCCCACTTTTCGTGTAACAAATGGATTCCGCGGTAGAAAAATTCAGGTTTTTTCGAGGCGATCCAGTTATCGAACCATTTTTTGATTTCTTCGAGAGTGCCTTCCAAAACTTGACTCTGTCAACTCTGAGTATCTTTTATTCTTGTTGTTCATTGAATGATAAACAAGGATAAAAGATACTCGGAGTTGACAGAGTCAAGTTTTGGAACATAATCTGAAATAACTGAAGTGTTGCTCAGAAAGACCATGCTGCAGCGAAACAAATGGTAATCTGATAGAGTAATATCTGATGAATAGGGTGAGGTAAGGTAAGACATACCATCCAAGTTCCTCCAAAATTTCCTTCACAAGTTGTGCAACATGTGGTCTATCATTGTCATGGAGAAGAATAACTTTATCATGTCTTTTGGCGTATTGCGGGCGTTTTTCTTTTAGTGCTTGATTCAAATTGAATAATTGACGTCGGTAGCATTCCCCATTGATGGTTTGACTCGGTTGCAGCAGATCATAGTACACGACACCGACTTAATCCCATCAAATGCACAGTATGACCTTCTTTTCATGAATATATTGTTTTGGTATTGATGTTGATAATTCGCCGGGACACACTCATGATTTCTTACATTTAGGATTGTCGTAACGAATCCATTTTTCATCGCCAGTCAGAATTCGATGGAAAAACGACTTCCGTTTTTGTCTTTGGAGCAGCAATTCACAAATGGCTGAACATTTCGCAATATGTCTTTCTTTCAATTCATGTGGAACCCAATTTCCTAACTTTCAGATCATTCTTATTGCTTTTAAACATTTGCTAACGATTGACACATCGATATTTAATGTTTCCGACGCTCTTTGAGCGTCTGACATGAATCTTCTTGAAGTAATATATGCCTCCAATTCTTCATCTTCAAATTTTTTCGGCTGACCAAGATGCTCTTTGTCATTCACGTCAAAATCGTTGTTTTTAAATCTTCTAAAACAATCTCTGCAAGTTGTTTCAGATAGAACATGCTCTCCATAAGCCTCCACTAGCAAACGATGACTTTCAGTAGCAGATTTCTTGAGGTTAAAACAGAAAAGTAACGCTTCCCGCAAATACTCTTTTTTGGTACGAAACCTGTCATTTTGATAGTACTTTCATATACATAAGCAGTCACTTTCGGCCATGTTGAAATAGCACAAATACTGACCTCTCTCAGTCAACAGCGAGAATTAATTCAAGCATCTAATATAAAACAATATATAATTTGCGTATATCAAGTGCGAAGGAATTTATGAAGCTGCATGCAAGTACAAATGGTATAACTTGAAGCCAAAGAAAGCAAAGGACTTAATGTTGATAATGATTCAAGCCAACAAATCGTTATACCTTACCGCAGGAAAACTGTTTCCTATGACGATGTCTACATTGTGTAACGTAAGCTAGCTAATAGAAATTGTTAACATATCACTCTTATCTTTAGCACGATTCTTAACATAGATCACAGAAAATATAATATAAAAACAACTTTTATGTATGTAACAGCATTTACTATTTTATTTATGTTACTTTATACATATATGTATAAAATGTAAGGTGTCTGTAAGGTTTTATTTTTATTATTACGTTATTAATTAAGTTAATTTTATACTTTGACATTTTTTTCATATATTATATTTGCAGTTGTTAAAGACATCGGGTGGTTATATATCGATTTTGCTGGCATATTGAGAATAAAAATCAAAATCAGCGAAAATAAAAATCTAATGTTAAAACCCATCGGGAAGTAATAATTAATTGTATTTATTTGATCATAATTTGAATTTATATATAATAAAATTTATTTAATGTATAAAAATGTATGTATATTTACATATTTGTAAAATATACGTATTATGATAACAATATTATTGCATTATCTTGATTTTAATATGCATTTCTCCTGTTAACTTTTCCTTAGGATGTACAACATCCTCTGGACTTCACTTATAAGAGGACATTCCTTGGAGAAAATTGCACATAGTATAGGTAATTTAAAAAATTATAATTTATTTTGCAACAACATTCTTTAAAATGTATTCAATAAGAGTATTTCAGAATTGTTAATATTTTGAAAAAGACGAACTATTTTACATAATTGTTCTAAAACAGTAAAAACGTTTCCAAATTATGGATAAATTTCTGAAAACTACCCACCCCAATTGTCATGAGTTTTAGCATAAAAACTCCAATATCATCAAATAAATATCCTTAAATGGATCTTCGCGGATAAGAAAGTTTAAAGCTAAAAATGTTTAAATAAACATTTTTGGCGTTAAACTATATACAGCCTGAATGGATTATCTTTACCTTATTCGCTCCAAATCACTTTCGAGTGATCTTGATGTTGACCTTCATCTTCAAAAAGATATGCCACAACTTTGAACACCTCCTGGCAGAGGAGAAAGTGGGATGATCCTCGTTTTACGTGAAAATTCATGCACTCCTTGACAAAGGGAAAATGGGGTAGATCACGCTTCATGTGGAAAATCGTCCTCCTTTAGATAAGAGTACGTAGATAGGGGCAACATTTACAAAACTCCACTCCAGTGACATGACATTGTGTAAATATTTATGGCATTAAACCTTCATGTTGATAAAAATTCATTTAAGGACATTTGACAACATTCGGATATTATGATCACTTTTGGTAATAAATACGAGCTAACATTCTATTATACTCGTATGACATGTAAAAATTAGCTATATTCGTACTATAGAGTCAAACCGTTTAGTATTTCAAGTATCGTTTTTGAAATTGACTGACTTTAATAAAATGAAAAGAAATGAGAAGACTAAGTTTGAAGCTAAAGTTTAGAAACTCTAAACTATAGTTTAAAAAACTTTCAAGTTTCTCATATTTTCAGAGAAGTAAACAATCGATTATTACGGCACAACAGGATCGACTTTACAAATTTCCAACGTATAATATACGAAGAAGACACATATCCGTTTTTTAAACTCAAACCTACTTCATAATACATTCACAGTTATACATGTTGCGATCCTGCATCGCGATTACTTACACTTTTTATACAATTTTTCATCTGTAGACTGAACCAAACGTCATGGTTGTAAATTAGCTATAAATATCGACCGTATTATTCTTGTTAAAGATGTTACATTATTAATATGCGATGTACACACTTGTTGAAAGGCATTAAAGTTAGGATGTCCCGTCATATGTAAAGATCTACTACTGCAACGGACAATGAAACGAGAAAAAGAAAAGCTTAGTCCGTTTGCAAACAACAGTATGGAAGTTTCAAAGTATTCAGCTTATGTAGGTGTGCATTTATTTCTTCGATTAGTTCGGATAGACATGCTAGATAGCAATGTCCATCAAGCACATGAATCTAAAATTCACAAAGAATATTTCAAATTATTTTCGTGCAAAACAGTAGTGTTGCAAAAATAATAAGTAAAATGTTTTTTTATTATACCCATTTAAATAAAAAATATTTTATATTTTTGAAAAATTATTATTAACACAGGTAAAAATTGCAAACGTAAAGAAAGTTCGTGTCACTCAATTATTATCTTACTTATTTATCGTTCTACTACTCATTTATACAAATACACACACACACACACACACATACACACTAATTCAACACATATACTAATATGTGTATAATACATATCATCCTTTTAAACGTAAGTTGGTTTGACATTATTTTAATCTCTAGCTAATACTAAATGTAATTGAAGATTTAATATTTATACACAAATTCATATACATACGAGGGTCATCTGAAACGTTTTGAGCCTAACATAGAAACAAGTATTTTATCGGTCAAAATCAATTTCATTTTTCCACATAGTCTACTTTTAATTCGATACATTTTTTCCAACGATGCTCCCACCCCTTTAATCCATTCAAATAATACTGAGCGTCACGCTTTGCAAAATAGGCGTCTACGGATGCGATGACCTCCTCGTTCGATGAAAATTTCTGTCCTCCGAGCCAAACTTTGAGCCTAGGAAACAGAAAAAAGTCGCTAGGGGACAGATCTGGTGAATACAGTGAATGGAGCAATTAGTTTGAACCGCAATTCGTGAATTTTATGCCATAGCGACAGCCGAAGTGTGAGACAGTGCATTATCTTGATGGAACAGCACTTCCTTCTTTTTGAAAGTCGTTTCTTCTCAATTTCTGCCTTCAGCTTGTCAAGTAATGATGCGTAGTACGTCCCTGTTATTGTTTTACCTTTTTCAAGATAGTCGATTAACACAATTTCATGATTGTCCCAAAAAACAGTCACCATCATCTTTCCTATGCCGATAAAACCGTCTTCACTTTCTTCGGAGCAGGTTCACTCTTCGAAGTCCACTGTTTTGAATGTTCTCTCGTTTCAGGAGTGAAGTGATGAACCCAAGTTTCATTAACCGTTATTAATCGAAGCAAAAAGTCCGACTCGTTTCGCCTACCCCGCTCCAACAGGGCCTTAGAAATGTTCATTCGAATGCGCTTTTGATCCAGAGTGAGCAAGCGCGACACCCAACGCGCGGTTAACTTACGCATGCCTAATTTTTTAGTCAATATATAACGAACACGTACTTCAAAAAAATGTATCGATTTAAAAGGAGACTATGTGGAAAAATAAAATTGAATTTGACCGAAAAATTACTTGTTTCTATGTTAGGCTCCAAACTTTTCAGACGACCCTCGTATATTATGTTTCAAGAATAAATAAATAATTATTTTTTACGAAAAAGAAAAGGAATGTAATTTATAAAAAAAAGAAGAAAAAGGTTACAGGAAAGAGAATACACATAAAGAAAAAAAATACATAATCATTACATAATATTTATGCACAACAAAGCAATTTTATCTTACTAGAAGTACTTTTAATCGCATTTATTTCTTTATAAATTAGATTATAAATGGGCTATCCAATTAAATCGAGCTAGTTTGACACTATTGGGCGTCTGGCCAAAAAACAATGAAACTAAACAGAAAAAGATAATATCAAACGTCTATACAGCCCTTATATTAAACACTGCAATCTGTGGGTGCATCATTCCAACTGTACATTCTTTGTTCAAAGTTTGGGGTGATATAATGTCTATAATAGATAACCTGCAATATACTTTACCACTGACAATAGCAATAATAAAGTTATGTACTATATGGTTGAAAAAGGAAGGTAATACATAGACGAGATAGAAGCTAGTTGTTACAATAATTCCTTTTAGTTGCCAAAGACAACAATACATTTCATAAGTTTCATACCTGTGACATTTTACTCACAATCACTAGAAGCCTTAATTAAATTATAGAAGGCACTATGTATGTTTAAATGATTATGAGGATAGAAAATCTATAAATTAATGTATTTCTATTAATTATGTATTTATAATTTATTTGTGTGTACGTGTATGTGTGTATGTGTGTGTGTGAAATAATCTCAGAAATGTAATAATATCATAAATGATAATAATTTGTTAAATTATTAGTTACTAACCGAGTAACTTGACTTACAAAGTGGAATAACATGTGATAATTTACTTATTAACAAAAAAATTAATAATTATTGACTTATAAGGGGAGGGCGCGAGGTGCTACTCACCAATTTTAAAAAGGCTTATGTATGTAAAGTACTGTATTACTAAAGTAATTTAACATACATAAGCCTTTTTAAAATCGGTGAGTAACACCTCGCGCCCTCCCCTTGTTAGACTAGTTAACTCTAGTTACACTAGACAAAAGTTATATTACAATCAATGCATAAGTACTCATTAATAAAAAATTTAATGCTTACATTTCAGTTTAAGAAAAAAATTCTAATATAAAATTGTAACAACTGGCTTCATTCTCCTTTGTACATATACATATTTCTGTAAACTACATGATAATAATAAAACAGTATTTTTCAATTTTATTATCTGAATTTGAAAAGTGTTATGACATGTTCAAAGCTTAATTTGAATAAATAAAATATATAAAACCTTATTATCAATAAAATATATAAAACCTTATTATCCACGTTGTTTACAGATGTTCTTCCTCTTTTAAACATGATTAAAGACGATTGGTTGAAACCGAAAATGATAAAAGAGAGAGACATTATGATCAAGCGAGCGCGAATAGCACGAATGTTTACAATATTCGGATATATTATAATGCTCATATCCTTTACTTTGTATGCAGTTCTTCCTGCATTCGGTATTTCCATAAGATATGTGACAAATGAAACGGATCCAAACAAATTATTACCGCTACAATCGTACTATATATACGATCGAGATAAAAGTCCATATTACGAAATAACTTACATAATGCAAAGTCTCGGATCGTCAGCAGCAGGTTTTATGTACACTACTGTAGATAGTTTTTTAGGTTTATTAGTTTTTCACGTATGTGGTCAGTTGGAAAATCTCAAAAATCGTATCACTCAACTGGATAAATTCCAAAATTTCGAAAAAGCTTTATCACACAGCGTAGAGGATCATATACGTCTTATCAGGTTACGAATATTATTGATTTTTTATAATATTTCTGTCTTTTCTATTCTTATCTAAATTAAATAATTGCGAAACGTCCAAATATCAAAATACATTAAGCTTTTGTATCATAGTTTTAAATAAGAGCAAAATTGTTGAAATGCACATAGTATTTAAGATAATTTAAGTAAATATGCCTTACAATTCATCAGTATACTAAAATTTACAATCAAACTGTATTATATGTAAATACTGCTTCTTATTTACACAGTACAAACGAATATTAAAACAAAAAAAAATCAATAATAAAATCAAACAGGCACTTTCTTTACCTCTAAAGAAAGAACCGTAACTGTATATGTTAAAGAAAAATAGCTAAAGAAAACTTAAACGTTTTTCATACGTCGTCAATATATCATTGATGATGAGAATCAAACACTTCATCATTTGTAACAATTATCTTAAAAAATATTTTTGTTATAACTACTTACATAACTCTCTTTATATTGCTGCATATAATGATTTCACCGACAATTTTCTTATGATTTACAATTAATAGAGTTCAAGCAAATACTTACTTATATCAAGTTATTGAATAAATTCAACGAGGGAATACTAAAATCAAATTAGTTCAATAACGCACTTTTGTTAAATCTTATATATATTTATATGCGCAAAACACATTTCGTGTTACCCACTTTTTAGAGAAGTAAACCAATTATTGTTATTCAGACCACTACTACAAAATATTAAAAAATAAATAAAAATTTAGCAGTAAATTAAATAATACGGTTATCTACAAATTTCTTGAATTCTTTTATTCTTATTATAATGAATATTTTTTTTGCGCGTAACATTCTTGTTTGCTTTGTATTCAATTGTACACTCATTGTGAGATACATATATGATCATATACTTATTTCTACTTATAATTATACTGCATCTTTTTTTACAACAGATATAAAAAATGAATTACATTTTTTTCACTAGCATGTTTACTTAAATTATTATATGAAAGATAAAGTAAAATGAGAAAAAGTTCTCTTAATTAATATTATAATGTAATCAATTAATAGAAAAATTAATTTATAAATATGCATTAACTTCCTTTCTTTAATAATATTCAGATTTATTAATATGATTGACGATATATTTACATTAATGCTACTTGGTGCGCTGTTTTACTTTGGCGTAATATTTGCATTTCAAGGTTTCTTATTGGTAACTGTAAGTATCTCTTTCTTAATTTATATGGGTAACTAATCTCCTTAATTAATTTTGTCTATCAATATTGTGACGTATTATAAATATCTTTTTTATATTACAATATTTTCTAAATACTGAATGTGTATACATAACATATATATATATATTTTTTTTATATATATATATATATACTCTACATAGGCGTAAACAAACATACATGCGTATATGACAATCCCATGTATTGCGAGATATGTTGCCAAAAAACTCTTTTCATTTATATGTTTCTTTTTTAAATATTATATTATTGTAATTTAAAATAAACGATTAAAATTGTATAAATAGAGAATAACCTTATACGTATAAAATCTGTAAATGTGATAACGTAATACAAACAAGAACATCATATTATAAATTATAATTAATGTAACTAACATTATATTAAACATTTTAACGTATTTATTTAACATTAAAAAAAGCATTCTTAAATATTCAAAATAAAATACTTAATTCTATTAAATTTTTGATCTATTTGTTTGTTTAGATGGTGATTCAAGATCGTGCCATATCAGTACTACGTTTAACTTACATTATATTAACATCTGTCAATATAGTTGCACATACATGTCTTTACTGCATTGTAGGAGAAATTTTGGTCACAGAAGTACGTTATCTTCTTGATTACTTTATTACATACAAAATATAAATCATATCAATCCGATCAATAAATATTCTAATTAAAATACTTGGCCATTCCTAACACACAATCTATAAAAATGTAAAATCTATTGCGTATGGCTATATATATGTCAAGTGCGAAGGAGTTTATGAAGCTGCATGCAAGTATAAATGGTACAACTTGGAGCCAAAGAAAGCAAAAAGCTTAATGATGATAATGATTCGAGCCAACAGATCGTTGTACCTTACCGCAGGAAAACTAGTTCCTATGACAATGTCTACATTTTGTCAAGTAAGCTAAATAATACAAATTGTTCATATCACTATAACCTTCAGCATAATTCTTAATATAGGCATAAAAAATGAACGATGTTAATTTTTATTGGACCACCAAATTTCTAACCAAATGAAACAGTGTCACAGCGGTTTAAATCCCGGATGCTTCTAAATAATTGTTTGTGAATTTATATACTACGTATGTAATTTTCGGTTGCACACCGAAATGTTTTCAAACTTGAAACACAACACTAACAAACTCCCGCAATAATATCACGAGATAAATGGACTAATGATTTAACGAGTATTGATGTGTTTATGCATCTTATATTGATCTTGATAATGTTGAATGACTGTTAATAATTAATTTTTATTGCCGAAAATGATACCTCGGCAGAAGTCCAACCCGGGTCTCTGACATTCCGTGCTAACGTACTGACAGTGAGCCTTTAGATCACCGAGGCACGCATTTTTTGCAATAAAAGTTTATTTACAGTAGATTAATAGGTTATTTAACATTATTAAGATCACGCTTTTGAGGTTTTCACGGGTATTTTCTTCAATTATACCCGAAAGTTTACGGGTTATCGCCGAGTCTTTCTTCATTATTAATGCCAACATTTCGTGAACCATGCCGTACACTTCATCAGGGCGAGGGGTGCGCTGACACATGCGATAACACGTAAACCTTCTGGTATTATTAAGATCAATATAAGATGCGTAAATAGCACCAATAATTGTCAAATTGTTAGTCAATTTAACTCGTGATATTAGTGAGGTAGTTTATGCGTATTGGTGTTTCAAGTCTAATTGTAAGAAAATTTCGACGCGCAATGAAAAAATTACGTACGTAATATATGATATAAATTCACACGCAATTATTAAGAAGCACCCGTGATCCAGCTTAGATCGCTGTAGCATTGTCTCACTCGGTATGAAAAATAAAATAAACAGCTTTGGTGTATATAACACTTTTTTATCTTATTTATTATGTTACTTATACGTACAAAATGTAAGGTGTCCATAAGGTTTTGTTCTTATCGTTATTAATTAAATAAATTTTAAAATTCAACGTTTATTTTTTATATATACTTTATTTGCAGTTGTTAAAGACATCGGCTGGTTATATATCGGTTTTGCTGGCACATCGAGAATAAAAATAAAATATTCCGCGAATGTCGAATAAATCTGATTTTGAAACTCACATATAGGAAAGTAACAATTAATATGTTTATTTTATCACAATTTGAATTTAAATTCAATAAAATTTATTTCATTTATAAGAACGCATGCATATTTACATATTTGTCAAATATACGTAATAAAATAACAATATTATTGTATTAACTTGATTTAAACATACATTTCTCCTAGGAACTTCTTTTTACGGTGTGAAACGCCCTGGATTTCACTTATAGAACATTCCTTGGAGAAAATTACACATTGTGCAGGTAATTTAAAAAATATCAATTTATTTTACAGCAACGATTTAGAAAACATTCTTTGTGATTTATTGAATAAGAGTATTTGTTAAATTATTAATATTTTGATAAAACAAACTACTTTACATAAATTGTTCTAAAACAATTAAAAGGTTTCCAAAATAAGATTAAATTTTCGAAAAGCTATCTAACACAATTGCCACTAATTTTGGTAAAAACATTTCACACATGACGTTAAATAAATACCCCTTAAATGAATTTTTATGGATAAGAAATTTTAATACTAAAAATGTTTAAAAAAAAATGTTTAATAAAAAAATGTTATATATATATATACATAAATGAGTTATTTACACCGTACATTCCAAATCACTTCCGAGTGATCTTGATGTTGGCCTTGATCTTCAAGCAGATCTACACCACCATCGAGCATCCTTTGGCAAGGAAGAAAGTGGAGTGTCCTCGTATCACATGGAAAATCGTGCGCGCCGTACAGGAAGTGCTGCAGGAGGGTAGCATTTACGAAACTCTACTTCAGCAACGTATAACTTTTTAACTCCGTATAAATATTTGTAACATTAAATTAAACCTTCGTGTCAATTAAAATCCATTTAAGGGTATTCATTTAACATTTAACATCATTTAGAATATGTTTATCAAAGTTCATACCAATTGTTCGAGTGTCATTTTCGGAAGTTCAGCTACAAAGGCTCACAATAAATGATCGCTTATGAATTGAACAAAGATATAAACAAAATCTAAATATCCTTTATAATGAGACGTCAGTTAGTTTGCGTAATAATTTTGTTATGACACGATAATAAATAAAATATATTAATGCTATTTACAGCTGTATTTCAATAGGTACATATACATATATATATTAATATAAAAACATATATAGTACAATACGCAATCACTATTATTGTACTTTTCGAAGTTTGCCACGTGCAAAAGCAGTACTGTGCATTGAAGCTATTGACGTGATCGGATAGGTGGTCGTCGGGAAGTGAAATATAAAAAACTTGATAACGCATTTTCTGACAATTTTATAAGTTTTGTATAATTTAAATATACAAAAAGCGGTCTAAATCGAGCTTTAATAAGATTGTTTAATTAATTTCTAGTTTAGAATATTACTAAAAGAAACGGCATAAAATAAAAATTTTAAATATATGTATATAAATAAGATCACGAAATAACTTCACGAAATATCTAACACACCGTTTTTTGAAGTATCGGTCTGAAAAATGGAGATTTCAAACATTAAAATGCTTTTTTAAACATCTCGATACGATGATTTTTGACGAAGCTAGTTTATCTTAAAATTTGCCTACATCTTCTTAACAAAATTAAAGTCATTTAATATAAGAATAAGGGTCATTTTTACTTCAGCGTTAAATAACTCGGTGAAAAAAAATTATACTAAACAATAAAGCAATATAAGGATTCACTTTTTCGAAAACTGAAATCGTATTTGTGCACAATTTTTGACCAAATAGAACTTCGAAAATTTTGTAAAAAATTTTGAAATCTGATCCTGTTCATTTATGTTTGTCTAACTTTATAAAAAATATTAGTAATACAGTTTTTTAAACATTTGAATCGATGCTTGCGCATCAAATGTCTAGACGTAATTATTCTATCTCAAAATATACCTATCTTTGCAGGGTGGAACAAGTGATCCTTTAAATTATGTCGAGTAGTGTATGTACCATTATATGTACTTATATTCATTATTCAATTTGCAACAATAAATCAATTTGCGATACACAATTGACAAATTCGTCTGAATAATTGTCGATGAGCTTGAGAAAAAAACTTTATTTTATCTTTCAAGACAATAACACAAATATATTTTAAAAAATTGCAGTACCAGATGATAATGTATAGTATCCATTTTTAGATTTTGTGTATTACGATCACTCCTGGTAATAAATACGAGCTAACATTCTATAATACACGTATGACATGTAAAACTTGGCTACATTCGTACTATAGAGTCAAATCATTTAGTATCAAGCTTCGTCTTTGAAATTGACTGAATTTAATAAAATAAAAAGGAATGAGAAGACTAAGTTTGAAGCTAAAGTTTAGAAACTCCAAACTATAGTTTAAAAAACTTTCAAGTTTCTCATATTTTCAGAAAAGTAATGAATCGATTATTACGGCAGAACAGGGTCGATTTTACAAATTTCCAACGTATAATAAACGAAGAAGACATATATACCCTTTTTAAACTCAAACTACCTTCATAATAAATTCCCAGTTATACACTAAACGTTTTTAAATATACATGCGTTGCGACCCTGCATCGATAACTTACACTTTTTTATTCGTTATTAAGCTACTATGCAGTATTTCATCTGTAGACTGAACCAAATGTCACGGTTATAAACATTAGCTGTAAATATCCACAGTAATAGTCTCCGTTAAAGATGTTACATTATTAACATGCGAAGCACACACTTGTTGGAAGGCATTATAGTTAGGATGTCTCGTCATATGTAAAAATCTACTACTCCAACGGACAATGAAACGAGGAAAAGGAAAGCTTAGTCTGTTCGCAGAAAACAATATGGAAGTTTCAAAGTATTCAGCTTATGTAGGTGTGCATTTATTTCTTTGATTAGTTCGGACAGACATGCTAGATAGCAATGGTCATCAAGCACATGAACCTAAAGTTTACAAACAATATTTCAAATTATTTTCGTGCAAAGTAGTGTTGCAAAAATATTAACTAAAATGTTTTCTATTATGCCCACTTAAATAAAAAATATTTTATATCTTTGAAAAATTATTATTAACATAGATAAAAATTGCAAAGAAAGTTTGTGTCACTCAATTATTATCTTACTTATACATTGTTTTACTACATATTTATACAAACACACACACAAACATACGCACTAATATAATTCATATAGTAATATAATACATATTGTATATGTGTATAATACATGTCACCTATTTTAACGTGTTGATTTGATATTATTTTAATCTAGCTAAGAGTAAATTTAATTAAAGATTTAGTATTTATATACAAATTTTCATATATATAATATTATGCTTCAAGAATAAATACATAACTATTTTTTACGAAAAAGAAGAGAAATGTAATTTACTAAAAAAAAGAAGAAAAAGGTTAAAGGAAAGAGAAAACACATAAAGGAAAAAAATACATCATCATTACATAATATTTATGGACAACAAAGCAATTTTATCTTACTAGAAGTACACAATTGCATTTATCTATTATTTTAATTTTATCTCTTTGTAAATTAGATTATAAATGGGCTATTCAATTAAATCGGATTGGTTTGACACTGTTGGGCGTCTGGCCAAAAAACAATGAAACTAAACAGGAAAAGATGATATCAAACATCTGTACAATCCTTATGTTAAACTCTGCAATCTGTGGGTGCTACATTCCAACTGTACATTCTTTGTTCAAAGTTTGGGGAAATATAATGTTTATGATAGATAACCTGCAATATAGTTTACCGCTGACAATAGCAATAACAAAGTTATGCATTATGTGGCTGAGAAAGGAAGGTAATACACAGAGGAGACAGAAGTTAGTTGTTATAATTACTTCTTTTAATTGCCAAACAATACATTTCATAAATTTCATAAGTGTGACATCTTACTCATAATTACTGGAAGCATTAATTATAAATTATAGAAAACATTATACATGTTTAATGATTATGAGGATAGATATCTATAAATTAAATTATTTCTAATAAATTTGTATTTATAATTTATTTACTGCTTACACTGAGAATGACCCAACCTGCTTTGAAACGTTTGTAATTATTTTTATTTTTATATTTTAAATTAAATGTTTTTTGTTGCATAACTGGCTGTTAACCCTACAATTGTTATTTGTTTTACTTTCTTACAACTATTACATTTTGCTAGAAACTCAACAATTAATTCAAGAAAAAAATCCAAATTAACATATTTTTCATTTCAATTTTATATCCTAAAATAAATATTCCGTATAATACATTTTCATGTGTTTGATTTTATTATAATCTTTAATTTATTTTGTATGCCTACATGTGAGTGTGTGTATATGTGTGTTTGAAATAATATCATAAATGCAATAATTTGTGCTAACTGAGTAACTTGACATACAATGTGGAATAACATGTGATAATTTACCTATTAACAGAAAAATTAATTTTCAATACATTAGAAAAAATTAATTATTATCTACTTCGACTAGTTAATCCTAGTTACACTAGCCAAAGATACATATTACAATCAATGCATAAGTACTCATTTAAAAAATTTAATTCTTACATCAGTTTGAGAAAAAAATTCTAATATAAGATTGTAACAACTGGCTATATTCTCCTTTGTACATATACATTCTGTAAACTACATAATAGTAATACAACAGTATTTTTCAAACTTATTATCTAAATTTAGAAAGTAATGTAGTGTTCAAAGTAAAATAAAAGATATAAAACTCTATTATTTCCGTTGGTTACAGATATTCTTCCTCTTTTAAACATGATTAAAGACGATTGGTTGAAACCGAAAATGATAATAGAGAGAGATATTATGATAAAACGAGCACGAATAGCACGAATGTTTACATTATTCGGATACATTGTGATGCTGATAGCCTTTAATTTGGGTATAGTTCTTCCTGCATTCGGTATTTCCATCAGATACATGACAAATGAAACGGATCCAGGCAAAATAGTACCGCTACAATCGTATTATATATACGATCGAGATAAAAGTCCATATTATGAAATAACTTACATCATGCAGAGTCTCGGAATGACAGCAGCAGGTTTTATGTACATTACTGTAGATAGTTTTTTAGGTTTATTAGTTTTTCACGTATGTGGTCAGTTGGAAAATCTCAAAATACGTATCATTCAACTGGATAAGTTCCAAAATTTCGAAAATGCTTTATCACACAGCGTACAGGATCATATACGTCTCATCAGGTCAGCACATTGTTGACTTTTTTAATTCTTTTCTTTTTTCTATTTTTTACTAAATTACATAATTGCAAAACATCCAAAATTTCTAAATAAAATAAACTTTATTATAAAAAATTTGAAGATTTGTGTTATAAATTTACGGTATTTTATGTAATCAAAATTATTAAAATGCACATAATATCTAAGATAATTTAAGTAAATACGCCTAAAACATACGTTTTGATTATGATTTGAAATCATTACAGTTATGGCAAGTAATTATATAAAGCTAATTCGATAAGGAAATACGAAAATAATATTATTTCAATGACGTATATTTATTTAATTAAATGTACATGCGCAAAATGCTTACCAATATCTTTAAAACTTTTAGATTTATTAATACGATTGATGATATATTTACGTTAATGTTACTTGGAGCGCTGATTTATTTTGGCGTATTATTTGCACTTTACGGTTTTTTAGTGGGTAGTGTAAGTAATTCCTTTTAATTACCTTTGCCTATGAATAATATGATGTATTACAAATGTTATCTTTATTAGAACATTTTCTGAAAATTTAATAAGTTATACATACTGTATTCTACGTATAGCGTATTTGAGTATCTTATTCCCATACATTCCGAGAAATATTGCAAGAAATTCTTTGCACACATTTCTTTATTAAATATATTATTAATTTATTTCACAGTAAACGATTAAAGTTGTATAAATGAAGAATAACCACATATGAAATCTGTAGACGTAATAACGGAATGTAAATAATATAAACGTATTATATAAATTATTATTAATGTAGGATTGTAGAGTAGTCTGAATGCTAAAGGGCGCGTTATCGACCATGCGTAATTTATCCCGGACGAACCCCCAAAATATAGGATTGAGTCAGTCAGAGAGTTCGGCTAGACAACGACCGGTGAACAGAACCATTTTTGTATCCGAGTGAAACATTATTCTGTATTTCTTTCCATTAAAGGAACTTATTATTTTACTTGATATCGTGTTCACCTTAAACACTCCCCATACTCAATCCTACATTAATATAATTGTAACGATGCACCCCCCCATGCATCGTTCCCGGCGCTAACAGCTCGCCGGGCGCCGCTGCATCGCTATGCAATGCAGCGATGAGGGCGCATCGCGCCCGATAAGAAATCCAAAAATAATTCACAGGTGACATAACCAGTACGCAACACCGAATACCGTCGAACACCGCCGAGCTCGTTCGGCTAGTGCTGGCCCCCACCACTTGACGGCTCGCATACCGCGAACGTCAAGCGGCGGGAAAAGACGAGACGAGCCAGAACAATACGAACGCAGGCATTTTACAATATAAAATGCCGCGCTCATAACTAACAAACGATTCCGATCCTGATTCCGCTACCAGCACCAGCTCCAGAGATCCCGAAGCCTTCGAAAGCGAGAAAACGAGTCAGAGAGTGCTCCGACTCGGCCGAGAGTTTTCGGCAGCCGACAAGGCATCCTTAACGCACCGTTTGACAAGAAACAGGGGGTAGAGAGTACTCTACCTCCGCCGAGAGTTCTCGGCAGTCACTTGGTGCCGACTTGCGACTCCACCGACGCCCGGGGTAGAGATAGTACTCTATCTCTGTCGAGAGTTCTTGACCGCCGCGCCGGCCAGAACCGCCGCCTCCTTTCGCACTCTCCTACGGCCGGTTAGTAGCAGGGAGAGTTCTCCACCTCCACCGAGAGTTCTCGGTCGCCAACCGACGCCGACGTTCTTAACATCGCGCTACCGCGAACGCGACGCGCCTAATACCGCGTACCGAGAGGCGTGTGCTGTATTAACATCGCGAGACGATAGAAAAAAAGATAGACAACGTCTAGACAGCGCGTAGCAAAAACCGTGTACACTGCGGCTTTCCGAGCGACCCGTCGAACGTCGCCGACATAGACACACACACACACACGAACACCGTAGACACACCAGCGTGTCCAACTACGGCTCTATATATTCATACACACATATACAAACATTGTACCGACTCACACTCACTCACCAATCACATTATATAGACAAAATTAAGTTCTTATTTTATCTAATTCCGTATCGGAGATTACTCGCTTTTACATTTCAAAAGTTAGGTCGTTACGTAATTAACATTATATTAAACGTTTTAATTTATTTATTAACCCTAATTACTTTTCTCAAACATTCAAAAATTAAATACTTATTTCTATTAAATTTTTAATTCATTTGTTTAGATGATGACTCACGGTCGCAATGTGTCAATAGTACGTCTAGCTTTCATTTTGACGGTATTTATCAATACATTTGCACATATGTGTCTCTACTGTGTAGTAGGAGAAATTTTAGTTGTACAAGTACGTTATCTTTTTGATTACTTGTTACGTGCAGAATATAAATCATATCAATCCGATCAATAAAAATTCTAATTAAAATACTTGCCCATTATTTCTGACACACTATCTATAAAAATGTAAAATCTACAGCGTTTTTATATATATGTCAAGTGCGAAGGAGTTTATGAAGCTGTATGCAAGTATAAATGGTACAACTTGGAACCAAAGAAAGCAAAAAACTTAATAATGATAATGATTCGAGCCAACAAATCGTTGTATTTTACCGCAGGAAAACTGTTCCCTATGACAATGTCTACATTTTGTAACGTAAGCTAGCTAATACAAATTGTTCATATCATAATCTTATAATCTTCAGCATGATTCTTAGTATAGATCACATAAAAAATAAACAATATTAATTCTTATTGGACCGCTTTTCTAACCGAATGAGAAAATGCCACAGCGGTCTAAGCTGGGTCACGGATACTTCTAAATAATTACGTGTGAATTTATATATTATAATATGTATGTTATCTTCGATTGCGCACCGAAATGTTTTCAAACTTGAAACACAACACTAACAAATTACCGCAATAATATTATGAGTTAAATTGACTAAGAATTTAATGATTATTCATGCTGCCTACGCATCTTATATTGATCTTAATAATGTTGAATATCCTATTAAAAATAGTAAATAATTAATTTTTATTGCGAAAAATATTACCTCGGCTGAAAGTCGAACTCGGATCACTGGCATTCCGTGCGAACATCCAATGCCTTTAGACCACCGAGGCACACATTATTCACAATAAAAAACCATTTACAGTTTTAATATGTTATTTAACATTTTTAAGATCATTTAAATATGCGTAAACAGCACCAATAATTGTTAAATTGTCAGTCAATTTAACTCGTGACATTACTGCGGTAGTTTATGCGTATTGGCGTTTCAAGTCTAAAAAAATTTCGACGCACAATCAAAATATTACGTACATACTTAGTATATAAATTTACACATAGCTATTTATGTTAGAAGCACCCGTGATCCAGCTTAGATCTCTGTAGCATTGTTTCATTCGGTTTAAAAAATAAAATAAAAACAACTTTGGTGTATATAACATTTGTTTATTTTATTTATTATGTTACTTACATGTACAAAATGTAAGGTGTCTGTAAGGTTTTGTTCTTATCGTTAATAATTAAGTGAATTTTATAATTCAACATTTGTGCGTGCGTGCGTGCGTGCGTGCGTGCGTGCGTGCGTGTGTGTGTGTGTTGTGTTTTATATATATATATTATTTGCAGATGTTAAAGACATCGGCTGGTTATATATCGGTTTTGCTGGCACATCGAGAATAAAAATAAAAATCCACGAATGTCAGATAAAAATCTAGTTTTAAAACTCATATCGGGTAATAACAATTAATATGTTCATTTCATCGCAATTTAAATTTAAGCAATAAAATTTATTTCATTTATACGAATGCATGCATATTTACAAATTTGTCAAATATATGTATTACAATTACAATATTATTGTATTATCTTCATTTAAACATACATTTCTCCTAGGAACTCCTTTTTAGGATGTAAAACATCCTGTGGACTTCACTTATAGAACATTCCTTAGAGAAAATAGCATGTTGTGAAGATAAGGTAAAAAATTTCAATTTATTTTACAGCAACGCTATAGAAAACATTCTTTATCATTTATTGAATAAGATTATTTGTTAAATTATTAATATTTTGACAAAACAAACTATTTTACACATAAATTATTGTAAAAGAATTTAAAAAGTTTCCAAATTAAGAATAAATTTTCGAAAAGCTATCTACCCCAATTGCCATTAATTTTGACATAAACAATTCAAATGATGTCAAATGAATAACCTTAAATTAATTTTTACAGATGAGAAATTTTAATGCTAAAAATATTTAAATAAAATTATATACAGCCTAAACGAGTTATCTACACCGTACATTCCAAATCACTTCCGAGTGATCTTGATGTTGGCCTTGACCTTCAAAAAGATCTACACCATCGAGCATCCTTTGACAAAAGGAAGAAAGTGGAGTGGTCCTCGCATCCTATGGAAAATCGTGCGCACCTAATAGGCACTGCTGCAGCGAGGCAGCATTTACAAAACTCTACTTCAGCAACGTATAACTTTTTAACTTTGTATAAATATTTGTAACATTAAACCTTCTTATCAATGAAAATCCATTTAAGGGTATTCATTTAACATATAACAACATTTGGACTATTTTTATCAAAATTCATACCAATTGTTCTAGTGTCATTTTCAGAAGTTCAGCCATAAATTTGGCTAACAATAAACGATGGCTTATGAATTGAACAAAGATATAAAACAGAATCTAAATATCCATTATAATAAACCGTTTTTTGAACCGTTTATCGATCTGAAAAGTAGAGTTTTCAAATATTAAATGCTTTTTTAAACATTTCGATACGATGATTATTGATGAAGCTGTTTTATCTTAAAATTTGTCCACATTTTCTCAACAAAATTAGAGTCATTTAATATTAAGAAAAAGAGTCCTTTTTACTACAACGTTAAATAACTCGGTGAAAAAAGTTTATACAGATCTCAACAAAAAAGCAATTTAAAGATTCACTTTTTCGAAAATTGTTAAACAGCATTTGTGCACAATTTTTGACCCCGTTGAACTTCGCACGTAAAAAATATTAAGATCTAATGCCCTTCATTTAAATTTGTCTAACTGTATAAAATATCAGTAATTTTTAAAGTACAGGTCTAAAAAGTAGAGACTGCAAACTTTAAAATGCTTTTTTAAAAATCTCGAAACGATGATTTTTGTCGCATTTATTCTATCTTGAAGTTTGTCTATATTTACACGGTGGAACATTGTGATCCTTTAATTTTGTTGAGTAATGTATATACCATTATATTTATATTCATTATACAATTTGCAATAATAAATCAATTTGTGATACATAATTGACAAATTCGTCTGAATAATACTGTAGTTAAGCTTGAGAAAAAAACTTTATTGTATCTTTCAAAATAATAAAACAAATATATATTAAAAAATTGCACTACGAGATACTGTATAGTATGCACATGTACATACAGTATATTAGATTTTGTGTATTACAGTCATGGTAATAAAAAAAAAAATACGAGATAACATTCTATTATACACGTATAACATGTAAAACTTAGATATATTCGTACTACACAGTCAAACCGTTTAGTATTTCAAGTTCCGTTTTTGAAATCGACTGACTTTAATAAAATACAGAGAAATGAGAGAGAGAGAGAGAGAGAGAGAGAGAGAAGACTATAAGTTTGAAGATAAAGTTTAGAAACTATAGTTTTAAAAAACTTTGAAGTTTCTCATATTTTCAGAGAAGTAATCAATCGATTATTATGGCACAAGGCACAACAGAATCGACTTTGCAAATTTCCAACGTATAAAAACGAAGAAGACACATATTCGCTTTTTAAACTCAAACCACTTTCATAATATATTCCCAGTTATACACTAAAACGTTTTTAAAAATACGTACTTTGCGACCATGCATCGATAACTTATACTTTTTTATTCGTTATTAAGCTACTATACAGTTTTCCATCTAAAGACTGAACCAAATGTCATGGTTGAAAATTAGCTCTAAATATCCACCGTAATATTCTCGTTAAAGATGTTACATTATTAATATGCGAAGCACACACTTGTTGGAAGGCATTAAAGTTAGGATGTCTCGTCATATGTAAAGATCTACTACTCCAACGAACAATGAAACGAGAAAAAGAAAAGCTTAGTTCGTTCGCAGACACCGCTATGGAAGTGTCTAAGTATTCAGCTTATGTAGGTGTGCATTTATTTCTTCGATTAGTTCGGATAGACATGTTAAATAGAAAGATGCAATGTCCATCAAGCACATTAATCTATAATTCATAAACAATGGACGAGTTCAAGCGGTTAGGTACGCTTGTCGAGCAATCGAATATGATTGGTTGAATCTATAAGTAATAACCAATTACGTTCAATCGCTCGGCAAGTGTACCTAGCCGCTTTGCCGTCTTGAACTCACCCAATGTTTTAAATTATTTTCGTGCAACACAATAGTGTTGCAAAAATATTAACTAAAATGATTTTTCATTATACCCATTTCAATAAAAAGTATTTTATATCTTTGAAAAGTTATTATGAACACAAAAAAATTGCAAACGTAAAGAAAGTTTGTGTCACTCAATTATTATCTTACATGTACATCGTTCTATCACTCATTTATACAAACACACACTAATACAATTCATATACTAATATAATACATATTGTATATGTGTATAATACATATCACTTATTTTAACTTAAGTTGGTTTGACATTATTTTAATCTAGCTAATAATAAATTTAATTGAAGGTTTAATATTTATATTAAAATTTTCATATATATTATGCTTCAAGAATAAATACATAACTATTTTTTACGAAAAAGAAGAAAAATTTAATTTATAAAAAAGAAGAAAAAGGAAAGAGAATACACATAAAAAAAAGAAATACATTATAATTATTACATAATATTTATTGTTAACAAAGCAACTTTATCTTACTAAAAGTACTTTTAATTGCATTTATCTCTTTATAAATTAGATTATAAATGGGCTATCCGATTAAATCGGACTAGTTTGACATTGTTGGGCGTCTGGCCAAAAAACAATGAAACTAAACAGAAAAAGATGATATCAAACTTCTGTACAATCCTTATGTTAAACGCTGCAATCTGTGGGTTCTTTATTCCAACTGTACATTCTTTGTTCAAAGTTTGGGGTAATATAATGTCTATGATAGATAACCTGCAATATACTTTACCGCTGATAATAGCAATAATAAAGTTATGCATTGTGTGGCTGAGAAAGGAAGGTAATAGACGAGACAGAAACTGGTTGTTATAATTATTCCTTTTAGTTGACAAAGAAGACAATACGTTTCATAAGTTTCATATTAGTAACACTTTACTAACAATTACTAGAAGCTTTAATTAAATTATAGAAGACACTATGTATGTTTAAATGATTATAAGGATAGAAATTTATAAATTTATGTATTTCTAATATATATATATATATATAATATAAAATATATTGTATAAAGGGCTCTACTATCCCTGTTGGTTACAGATGTTCTTCCTCTTTTAAACATGATTAAAGACGATTGGTTGAAACCGAAAATGATAAAAGAGAGAGACGTCATGATAAAAAGAGCGCGAATGGCACGAATGTTTACGATATTCGGATACATTATAATGCTGATATCCTTTAATTTGTGTGCAGTTCTTCCTGCATTCGGTATTTCCATAAGGTACATGACAAATGAAACGGATCCAGGCAAAATAGTACCGGTACAATCGTATTATATATACGATCGAGATAAAAGTCCATATTACGAAATAACTTTCATCATGCAGAGTCTCGGAATGTCAGCAGCAGCTTTTATGTACACTACTGTAGATAGTTTTTTAGGTTTATTAGTTTTTCATGTATGTGGTCAGTTGGAAAATCTCAAAATACGTATCACTCAACTGGATAAGTTCCAAAATTTTGAAAATGCTTTATCACACAGCGTACAGGATCATATACGTCTTATCAGGTTACGCATTGATTTTTTATAATATTTTCTGTCTTTTCTATTCTTATCTAAATTAAATAATTGCGAAACGTCCAAATATCAAAATACATTAAGAGAAGCTTCTGTATCATAGTTTTAAAGTATATCAGCAAAATTGTTGAAATGCACATAGTATTTAAGATAATTTAAATAAATATAATAATGAAGAGAAACATGGTTACGAGCCAATAAATTCGTTAAAATCTTTAATTTTATTCTAATATATTGCGAAGAATATTACATAATTTTTGGCATTTCGTCCAGGCTCCCACTACTGGACTCATCAGTAAGGCATTGTAGTGGAAGCCTACCTTAGACGCCTGGGAGATTTATTCAATCGAGATTCTATATGAAGAAATATACGCGTGTCAAAGCACTTACGAGAATTTGCAGATATCGATAGACCTCTGATGGCGAGTCGAATATTCTTCATAATATTTACTCAAAGTGAGAATAACGTTTTATTAAAGCTGACGTGTATTTAATTAATTATTAACCAATATACGTAGTCCCCTCAAATTGCGCGCCAAACAATCGTCGGTCTTGAAACGCAGCTCTATAATAATCTAAAAAATCCCCCCAAATTGATCACCGAACAATCGTCGGTCTTAAAACGCAACTCTAATACTCTGAAAATGCTAAATCTGGAAAAATTGTAACTAGATCGCAATATATATTAGAATAAAATTTAAGATCCTAACGAATTTATTATAGCTCGTAACCCTGTTTCTCTTTATTATTAATTTTAAACTTATTGAGCCTTATTACTAACATATTTTAAATAAATATGCCTTACATTCATCAGCATACCAAAATTTACAATCAAAACTGTGTTATATGTAAATATACTGCTTCTTATTTACACAGTACAAACGAATATTAAAACAAAAAAAATCAATAATAAACTTAAACAGGTACTTTCTTTACCTTTAAAGAAATAACCATAACTACATATATTAAAGAAAAATAGCTGAAAAAAAGATATATAATGTCAAAAAGAAGAAAAAATAACAAATGACGTTCATTAATTCAAAGCACACGGAGACAACCCAAAGAAAACTTAAATGTATTTCATATGTCGTCAATATATCATTGATGATGAGAATCAAACACTTCATTTATAACAATTATTTTAAACAATATTTTTGTCATAACTATTTGTATCTGTTTAATTTGCTGCATATAACGACTTAACAGACATTTTCTTATGATTTACAATTAATAGAGTTAAAGCAAATACTTACTTATACCAAGTTATTGAATAAATTCAACGAGGGAATACTAAAATCAAATTAGTTCAATAACGCACTTTTGTTAAATTTTATATATTTATATGCGCAAAACACTTTGTGTTATCTACTTTTTAGAGAAGTAAACCAGTTATTGTTATTCAGACCACTACTACAAAATATTAAAAAATAAATAAATATTTATCAATAAGTTACATAATACGGTTATCTACAAATTTCTTGAATTCTTTTATTCTTATTATAATAAATATTCTTTTTGCGCGTTAACATTCTTGTACTGCTTGGTATTCAATTGTAAACTAATTGTGAGATGTACAATCATATACTTACTTCTACTTGTAATTAAACTGCATCTTTTTTTACAACTGATATAAAAAATAAAGTCCATTTTTTTTTTCACTAGCATATTTACTTAAATTATTGTATAGGATAAAGTAAATGAGAAAATATTCTCTTAATATTATAATATAATCAAATAATAGGAAAATTAATTTATAAATATGCATTTTTTAATAACTTCATTTCTTTAATGATATTTAGATTTGTCAATATGATTGACGATATATTTACATTAATGCTACTTGGTGCGCTGTTTTACTTTGGCGTAATATTTGCACTTCATGGTTTCTTATTGGGTACTGTAAGTACTCTTGCTTAATTTATATGGATACTGTACGTAATCTTCCTTAATTAATTTTGTCTATCAATAATGTAACACATTATAAATATCATTTTTATATTAGATTTTCTAAAAATTGAATGTGTATACATATACATATATATACTCTACATAGACGTAAAAAAACACACATGCGTATATGACAATCCCATGTATTGCGAGATATGTTGCAAAAAAACTCTTCATTTATATTTTTTCTTTATTTATATGTTTCTTTTTTAAATATTATATTATTGCAATTTAAAATAAATGATTAAAGTTGAATAAATAGAGAATAACTTTATACGTATAAAATTTATAAATACGATAACGTAATACAAACAAGTACATATCATATTATATATTATAATTAATATATCTAACGTTATATTAAACCATTTTAACGTATTTATTTAACATTAAAAAAACATTCTTAAATATTCAAAATGAAATATTTAATCTATTAAATTTTTGATCCATTCATTTGTTTAGATGGTGATTCAAAATCGTAAAATATCAGTACCACGTTTAACTTTCATTATGTTAGCATGTGTCAATATATTTGCACATACATGTCTTTACTGCGCTGTAGGAGAAATTTTGGTCGTACAAGTACGTTATCACCTTTTTGATGACTTTATTACGTACAGAATATAAATCATATCAAACCGATCAATAAGTATTCTAATTAAAATACTTGCCCATTATTTTCCTAACACACAATCTATAAAAATGTAAAATCTATTGCGTATGGCTATATATATGTCAAGTGCGAAGGAGTTTATGAAGCTGCATGCAAGTATAAATGGTACAACTTGGAGCCAAAGAAAGCAAAAAACTTAATGATGATAATGATTCGAGCCAACAAATCGTTATATCTTACCGCAGGAAAACTGTTTCCTATGACAATGTCTACATTTTGTAACGTAAGCTAGCTAATACAAATTGTTCATATCACTACTACCTTCAGCACGATTCTTAATATAGACATAAAAGGTAAACGCATATTAACTCTTATTGGACCACCAAATTTCTAACCGAATGAGGCAATGTCACAGCGGTTTAAACTGGATCACGAATGCTTCTAAATAATTACGTGTGAATTTATATGTATATTACGTATATAATTCTTTGATTGCGCGCCGAAATTTTTTCAAACTTGAAACACTATCCTAATAATATCACAAGTTAAATTGACTAACAATTTAACGATTAGTGATGCTGTTTACTCATCTTATATTGATCTTAATAAAGTTTAATAACCTATTAAAACTGTAAATAATTTTTTATTACGGAAAATGCGTGCCTCGGTGGTCTAAAGACTTAGGTCTGATTGCACCAACGTGATTCCGATTTTAAGCGAAGATTTAACTCGTGATATTAGTGCGATAGTTTATCAGTATTAGCGTTTCAAGTTTGAAAAAATTTTGACGCGCGCAATTAAAGAATTACATACGTAGTATTTAAATTCACTCTCGTCATCCAGCTTAGATCGCTGTAGCATTGTCCCACTCGATATGAAAAATAAAAAAAACAGCTTTGTTGTATATAACATTCTTTTTATTTTATTTATTATGTTACTTATACGTACAAAATGTAAGGTGTCCGTAAGGTTTTGTTCTTATCGTTATTAATTAAATAAATTTTAAAATTCAACGTTTATTTTTTATATATATTTTATTTGCAGTTGTTAAAGACATCGGGTGGTTATATATCGGTTTTGCTGGCACATCGAGAATAAATATAAAAAATTCCGCGAATGTCAAATATAAATCTGATTTTGAAACTCATATCGGAAAGTAACAATTAATATGTTTATTTTATCACAATTGAATTTAAATATAATAAAATTTATTTTATTTATTATAACGCATGCATATTTACATATTTGTCAAATATACGTATTAAAATAACAATATTATTGCATTATCTTGATTTAAACATACATTTCTCCTAGGAACTTCTTTTTAGGGTATAAAACGTCCTCTGGACTTCACTTATAGAATATTCCTTGGAGAAAATTGCACGCTGTGTAGGTAATTTAAAAAATTTCAATTTATTTTACAGCAAAGTTATAGAAAACATTCTTTGCCATTTATTGAATAAGAGTATTTGTTAAATTATTAATATTTTGACAAAACAAACTACTTTACATAAATTGTTCTAAAACAATTAAAAAAGTTTCAAAATTAAGAATAAATTTTCGAAAAGCTATCTACCCCAATTGCCACTAATTTTGACATTAATTAAATCGAGCGGTAATTAGATTTTTTAATTAATAAATTTCTAGTTTGGAATATTACTAAGAAACAGTGTAAAATAAAAATATAAAATATATATATATAAATAATATCGAACGTTTCAGAACTTATAAGGTATTTTACTTATAATTTCTAAAAGCATTAATCAAATTATAAAAGACACTATGTGTCTTTTTTTATTGTTGTTGATTATTTTTATATAGTCTTTTATTTTTCAATTTATTTACTATGTGTGTGTTTATATGATTAAATTATGTGGAGGTAAATACGTAAAAATCATGTGGAATAAAATAATTGTTATAATACGATATAGATATAGAATATATTAATAATATGCACATATAGGTGGGTACGAATTTCAACATAGTATATAAATTATACCATACACATTGACTATTACTATACTTTCCGAAGTCTACCAAGTGCAAAAGCAGATCTATGCAATGACGGCCGTAGGTAAGTTAAATGTCAGAAACTTGATAATGCTTTTCATCACAATTTGACACTGATCTGGTTATATTTGATGCACAGCAGCCACGATTCAATTACATATTTTCTAGAATTGATTGGCGACAAATAATATTTCTGCTTCAGGACACTCTACACAAAGAAGCCCAGTGGTATCAGATCAGTAGGTGGTCAGAGTGGTCAAAATATTTACTCCTCCAGATGCGGCAACAATGAAAATACGTTTCGCCTTTTCTATGATTTTTTCCAAAACAAAGCAAAAACTAAAATATCTAAACAGACCTTTCTTTTCTTAATTTATTGATCCCCCAATTCTCAAGGTTTTACTTTTAAATTTCGGACATCCTATATATTATAGCTTAGATAACATTTCTTATATATTTATTAATTATTTATATTTATTGATAATACTACTCAATAAGATTAAAAAACAAAACATTAAGTAAACGACAGACACGAGCACAAAAAAGTTGAAATTAATAATTCATTCAACATTTATACAAACAATACTTGGCTCTAACTTAATCTATAAAATAAAATTATATAATACACACACACACACACATTAGTTAAATTTCAATAAAATTAAAGCACAATATTACTTAATAAAATTAAAGGATCACTTTTCCTTCTTGCAAAAATAGACAAATTTCGACGCTTAAAAAAGCATTTTAAAGCTTGAAATCTCTATTTTAAAAAGCTTTTTTAAAAATCTCGGAACGATGATTTTTGACGCATTTATTCTATCTTGAAATTTGCTTATTTTTGCAGGGTAGAACAAGTGATCATTTAATTTTGTTATATAGTGTATATATCATTTATATACCATTTATATTCGTTATTCAATTTGCAATAATATATCAATTTGTGATACATAATTAACAAATTCGTCTGAATAATACTGTAGTTAAGCTTGAGAAAAGAACTTTATTATATCTTTCAAAATAATGAAACAAATATATATTAAAAAATTGCACTACGAGATACTGTATAGTATGCACATATACATACAGTATATTAGATTTTGTGTATTACATTCCTGGTAATAAAAAAAAAAATACGAAATAACATTCTATTATACACGTACACATGTAAAACGTAGATATATTCGTACTACACAGTCAAACCGTTTAGTATTTCAAGTTTCGTTTTTGAAATTGTCTGAATTTAATAAAACAAAAAGAAATGAAGGCTAAGTATGAAGCTATAAAATTTAGAAACGCGAAACTATAGTTTAAAAAACTTTCAAGTTTCTCATATTTTCAGAGAAGTAATCAATCGATTATTACGGCACAACAGGGTCGACTTTCCAACGTATAATAAACGAAGAAGACATATATACGCTTTTTAAACTCAAACCACCTTCATAATACATTCCCAGGTATACACTAAAACGTTTTTAAAAATACGTGCGTTGCGACCCTGCATCGATAACTTACACTTTTTTATTCGTTACTATACAGTTTTTTATCTGTAGACTGAACCAAACGTGACGGTTATAAACATTAGCTCTAAATATCCACCGTAATATTCTCGTTAAAGATGTTACATTATTAATATGCGATGTACACACTTGTTGCAAGGCATTAAAGTTAGGATGTCTCGTCATATGTAAAGATATACTACTCCAACGAAAAATGAAACGAGAAAAAGGAAAGCTTAGTCCGTTCGCAAACAACTGTATGGAAGTTTCAAAGTATTCAGCTTATGTAGGTATGCATTTATTTCTTTGATTAGTTCGGATAGACATGCTAGATAGAAAGATAGCAATCAAGCACATCAAGCACATGAATCTAAAATTCACAAACAATATTTCAAATTATTTTCGTGAAAAACAGTAGTGTTGCAAAAATATTAACTAAAATGTTTTTTTATTATACCCACTTAAATAAAGAAATATCTTGTATGTTTGAAAAATTATTAACATAGATAAAAATTGCAAAGAAAGTTTGTGTCACTCAATTATTATCTTACTTATGCATCGTTCTACTACCCATTTACACAAATACACACACACTAATACAATTCATATATTAATATAATACATATTGTAGATATGTATAATACATGTCACCTATTTTAACATGTTGGTTCGATATTATTTTAAACTAACTAATAGTAAATTTAATTGAAGATTTAGTATTTATATACAATTTTTTATATATATTATGCTTCAAGAATAAATACATAATTATATTTTACGAAAAAAAAAATGTAATTTATAATAAAGGAAGAAAAAGGTTAAAGGAAAGAGAATATACATAAAGAAAAAAAAATACATAATCATTATATAATATTTATGGACAACAAAGCAAGTTTATCTTACTAGAAGTTCTTTTAATCGCATTTATTTCTTTATAAATTAGATTATAAATGGGCTATCCGATTAAATCGGGCTAGTTTGACACTTTTAGGCGTCTGGCCAAAAAACAATGAAACTAAACAGAAAAAGATGATGTCAAACGTCTGTACAATCCTTATATTAAACACTGCAATCTGTGGGTGCCTCATTCCAACTGTACATTCTTTGTTCAAAGTTTGGGGTAATATAATGTCAATGATAGATAACCTGCAATATACTTTACCGCTGACAATAGCAATAACAAAGTTATGCATTGTGTGGCTGAGAAAGGAAGGTAATACACAGAGGAGACAGAAGCTAGTTATAATAACTCCTTTTAGTTGCCAAAGAAAACAACCTATTTCATAAGTTTCATACTTGTTACATTTTACTCATAATTACTAGAAGCCTTAATTGTATTATAGAAAACACTTCGTATGTTTAAATGATTATGAGGATAGAAATCTGTAAATTAATGTATTTCTAATAATTTTGTGTTCTTAATTTATTGATAGTTACATTGAGAATGACCTAATCGGCGTCGAAACGTTTATATAATTATTTTCATTTTTATGTTTTAAATTAAACGTTCTTTATTGTATAACTGGCTCTTAACCATACAATTGTGATTTGTTTTACTTTCTTACATTGTTTTGCCAGAAACTCAACAATTAATTCAAGAGAAAGATCCGAATTAACACATTTTTCATTTCAATTTTATATCTTAAAATAAATGTTCCGTATAATACATTTTCATGTGTTTTATTTTATTATAATCTTGAATTTATTTTTATATGCCTACATGTGAGTGTATGTACATGTGTGTTTGAAATAATATCATAAATGCAATAATTTGTGCTAACGGAGTAACTTGACATACAATGTGGAATAACATGTGATAATTTACCTATTAACAGAAACATTAATTTTCAATACATTAGAAAAAATTAATTATTATCAACTGAGACTAGTTACACTAGTCAAAAGTACATTTTACAATCAATGCAAAGTATACTCATTAATTAAAAATTTAATGCAGTTTAAGAAAAAAATTCTAACATAAAATTGTAATAACTGGTTTCATTCTTCTTTGTACATATACATATTTCTGTAAACTACATGATAGTAATAAAACAGTATTTTTAAACCTTATTATCTAAATTTGAAAAGTGTAATGTCATGTTCACACAAAGTTAATTACAATAAAATATATAAAACTTTATTATCCACGTTGTTTACAGATGTTCTTCCTCTTTTAAACATGATTAAAGATGATTGGTTGAAACCGAAAATGATAAAAGAGAGACATATTATGATAAAACGAGCACGAATAGCACGAATGTTTACAATATTCGGATACATTATAATGCTGATATCCTTTAATTTGTGTGCAGTTCTTCCTGCATTCGGTATTTCTATCAGATACATGACAAATGAAACGGATCCAGGCAAAATAGTACCGCTACAATCGTATTATATATACGATCGAGATAAAAGTCCATATTACGAAATAACTTACATCGTGCAGAGTCTCGGAATGTCAGCAGCAGCTTTTATGTACACTACTGTAGATAGTTTTTTAGGTTTATTAATTTTTCACGTATGTGGTCAGTTGGAAAATCTCAAAATACGTATCACTCAACTGGATAAGTTCCAAAATTTCGAAAATGCTTTATCACACAGCGTACAGGATCATATACGTCTTATCAGGTTATTGATTTTTTATAATATTTATATTATTTATTATTTTTTATATTATATTATCTGTCTTTTCTATTCTTATCTAAATTAAATAATTGCGAAACGTCCAAATATCAAAATACATTAAGAGCTTTTGTATCATAGTTTTAAAATATATAAGCAAAATTGTTAAAATACATTAATGAAAAATATCTGAAAAAAGGATATATTTATATAATGCCAAAAAGTAGAGAAAATAACAAATGACGTTCATTAATTTAAAGCACACAGAGACAACCTAAAGAAAACTTAAATGCATTTCATACGTCATCAATATATCATTGATGATGAGAATCAAACACTTCATCATTTATAACAATTATTTAAAAAAATATTTTTGTCTTAACTACTTGAATAATTATATCTGTTTATTTTGCTGCATATGATTTAAGAGACATTTTTCTTATGATTTACAATTAATAGAGTTAAAACAAGTACTTACTTATATCAAATGATTGAATAAATTCCAGGAGGGAATACTAAAATCAAATTAGTTCAATAACGCACTTTTGTTAAGTTTCATATACATGCGCAAAACACTTTGTGTTACTTACTTTTTAGAGAAGTAAACCAATTTTTGGTATTCACCAAAACTACAAAATATTAAAAATAAAAATTTATGAATAAGTTAAATAAATACAATTATCGACAAACTGAAATTCTTTTGTTCTTATTATAATGTATATTCTTTTGCGCGTTAACAATTCTGTTTGCTTTGTATTCAATTGTATATTCACATTGTAAGATGTATGATCATATATATTTATTTCTACTTATAATTAAACTGCATCTTTTTTTTACAACTGATATAAAAAATAAAGTACATTTTTTTTCACTAGCATATTTACTTAAATTATTATATAGGATAAAGTAAAATAAAAAAAGTTCTCTTAATTTTATAATATAATCAAATAATAGAAGAATTAATGGTAAATATCTAGAAAAGGAGAGCCCCCCCCCGATGATCTTGACCTTGACATATGTTGTCAAGTGGTCTGCCCCGACAGTACAATCATAGCAACAGTACAATCGTAGAAGTCGTGTGCCCCTTCGCAGGGGGTTGGAGGAGGTGAGAATTACTTCGCGTGGAAAGTTTAACGTTTCTAAACAGAAGGAGATGTAAAATAGTACTTGTTATAATACATATATGGCAGAAATGATACGTTAATATGTATAATTTCTGAGAAATGGTACGTTAATTTTGAAACTTTTTTTGGTAATAACTTTTTAACGGACAGCGGCTGCCACCTAAAACCTGCGGGAGGTCACTCAGGGTCATGATCTTGACAACAAATGTCAAGATCAAGATCATCGGGGTGGGGGGGGCTCCCCTTTTCTAGATATTTACCGAATTAATTTATAAATATGCATTTTTTAATAACTTCCTTTCTTTAATAATATTCAGATTTATCAATATGATTGACGAAATATTTACATTAATGCTACTTGGTGCGCTGTTTTACTTTGGCGTATTATTTGCACTTCATGGTTTTTTACTGGGTACTGTAAGTACTCTTTCTTAATTTATATGGGTACTGTAAATAACCTTCCTTAATTAATTTTGTCTATCGATAATGATATCTATTATAAATGTCAACTTTATATTAGGATATTTTCTAGAAATTGAATGTGTTATACATACATATATATATATATATATATATATATACACTTTACATAGGCGTAAACAAACACACATATGCGTATATGACAATCCCATGTATTGCAAAAAACTCTTTTCATTTATATGCTTCTTGTTTAAATATTATATATTATATTAGTGCAATTTAAAATAAACGATTAAAGTTACATTATTGAGAAATAAATAAAGAATAACCTTATACGTATGAAATCTGTAGATGTGATATCGTAATACAAACAAGAACGTCATTTTATAAAGTGTAATTAATGTAACTAACGTTATATTAAACATTTTTACCTATTTATTTAACATTAAAGAAAACATACTTAAGTAATCAAAATAAAATACATAATATTATTAAATTTTTAAACCATTTGTTTGTTTAGATGGTAACTCAAGGTCGTGATATGTCATTACCACGTTTAACTTTCATTATGACAGTATCTGTCAATATGTTTGCACATACGTGTCTTTACTGCGCTGTAGGAGAAATTTTGGTCGTTCAAGTACGTTATTTTCTTCATTACTTTATTACGTACAGTATATAGATAATATCAATCCGATCAATAAAATTCTAATTAAAATACTTATCCATTATTTCTAACACACTATCTATAAAAATGTAAAATTTATTGCGTTTGGCTATATATATGTCAAGTGTGAAGGAGTTTATGAAGCTGCATGCAAGTATAAATGGTACAACTTGGAGCCAAAGAAAGCAAAAAACTTAATGATGATAATGATTCGAGCCAACAAATCGTTGTACCTTACAGCAGGAAAACTATTCCCTATGACAATGTCTACATTTTGTAACGTAAGCTAGCTAATACAAATTGTTCATATCACTACTACCTTCAGCACGATTCTTAATACAGACATAAAAGGTAATGCTTCTAAATAATTGCATGTGAATTTATATAATACGTATGTAAGTCTTCGATTGCGCACCAAAATGTTTTCAAACTTGAAACACAACACTATCAAATTACCGCAATAATATTATGAGTTAAATTGACTAACAATTCGATGACTATTGATTCTGTTTACGCATCTTATATCGATCTTAATAATGTTGAGTATCCTATTAAAAACTGTAAATAATTAATTTTTATTGTGAAATATATTACCTCGGCTGAAAGTCGTACTCGGATCTCTGGCATTCCGTGCGAACGTCCAAAGCCTTTAGACCACCGAGACACACATTTAACATTTTTCACAATAAAAAATCATTTACAGTTTTAATAGATAAGATGCGTAAACAGCACCAATAATAGTTAAATTGTTAGTCAATTTAAATCGTGATATTACTGCGATAGTTTATGCGTATTGGCGTTTCAAGTCTAAAAAAATTTCGTCGCGAAATCAAAAAATTACATACGTAGTATATAAATTCACACGCAATTATTTAAAAGCACCCATGATCCAGCTTAGATCTCCGTAGCATTGTCTCACTCGGTATGAAAAATAAAAAAAAACAACTTTGGTGTATATAACGTTCTTTTATTTCATTTGTTATGTTACTTACATGTACAAAATGTAAGGTGTCTGTAAGGATTTGTTCTTATTGTTATTAATGAAGTGAATTTTATAATTCGACGCGCGTTCATTTTTTATATATATTTTATATATATTTGCAGTTGTTAAAGACATCGGCTGGTTATATTTCGGTTTTGCTGGCACATCGAGAATAAAAATAAAAGTCCGCGAATGTCGAATAAAAATCTGATTTTAAAATTCATATCGGAAAGTAACAATCAATATATTTATTTTATTACAATTTAAATTTAAATATAATAAAATTAATTTCATTTATAAGAACGCATGCATATTTACATATTTGTCAAATATATGTATTACAATAACAATATTATTGCATTATCTTGATTTAAACATACATTTCTCCTAGGAACTTCTTTTTAGGATGTAGAACGTCCTTTGGACTTCACTTATAGAACATTCCTTGGAGATAATGTTAAAAATGTTTAAATAAAATAATATACAGCCTGAATTAGTTATTTTCACCGTACACTCCAAATCACTTCCGAGTGATCTCGATGTTTCGACCTTGACTTTCAAGAAGATCTACACCATCGAACATCTTTTGGCAAGGAAGAAAGTGGAGTGTCCTTGTATCCCATGGAAAATCGAGCACCTAACGGGCAGTGTTGCAGTGGGGCAGCATTTACGAAACTCTACTACAGCAACGTATAACTTTTTAACTTTGTATATAAATATTTGTAACATTAAACCTTCGTATCGGTGATAATCCATATAAAGTATTCATTTAACATTCAATATCATTTGGAGAATTTTTATCAAAATTTATAACAATTGTTCGAGTGTCATTTTCGGATGTTCAGCAATAAATTTGACTCACAATAAATGATTGCTCATGAATTGTAAACGAAGATATAAACAAAATCTAAATATCCTTTATAAAGAGACGTCAGTTAGTTTGCGTAATAATTTTGTTATGACACGATAATAATTGAAATATATTAATGCTATTTACAGCTGTATACGTATTTCAATAACTATATATACATATGTATATATACATATATATATATATATACATATATTGTACTATACGCAATGGCTATTATTGTGCTTTTCGAAGTTTGCCAAGTGCAAAAGCAGTACTGTGCATTAAAACTGTTGACGTGATCGCATAGTCGTTGGTAAGTTAAATATAAAAAACTTGATAACGCATTTTCTGACAATTTTATAAGTTCTATATAATTAAATATACAAAAAACGGTCTAAATCGAGCGATAATAAAATTTTTTAATTAATAAAAAAAAATTTCTAGTTTACAATATTACTAAGAAACGGCGTAAAATAAAAAAAATAAAAAAAAATAAAAATAAATAATATCGAACGTTTCAGAACTCACAAGGTATTTTACTTATATAATTACTAAAAGCCTTAATTAAATTATAAAAGACACTATGTGTATGTCTTTATTGTTGTTGATTATTTTTACATGAAAAGTTTTTTATTTTTCAATTTATTTACTATGTGAATGTTTATATGATTAAATTTTGTGGAGGTAAATACGTGAAAATCATGTGTAGTAAAATAATTGCTATAATACGATTTAAATATAGAATATATTAATAATATGCACATAGGTGGGTATGAATTTTAATATATATATAAATTATACCATACGCATTGAGACCATTACTATACTTTCCGAAGTCTACCAAGTGCAAAAGCAGATCTATTCAATGACGGCCGTAGGTAAGTTAAATTTCAGAAACTTGATAACGCTTTTCCTCACAATTTTAAACTGATCTGGTTATATTTAATGTGCAGCAGCCACGATTCAATTGTTTTCTTGAGTTGATTGACAAATAAGCTTCCTGATTTTGTGTATTACGATCACTCCTGGTAATAAATACGAGCTAACATTCTATTATACACGTATGACATGTAAAACTTAGTTATATTCGTAGTATAGAGTCAAACAGTTTAGTATTTCAAGTTTCGTTTTTTAAATTTACTGACTTTAATAAGAGAAATGAGAGAGAAAGAAGACTAAGTTTGAAGCTAAAGTTTAGAAACTATAGTTTTAAAAAACTTTGAAATTTCTCATATTTTCAGAGAAATAATCAATCGATTATTACGGCACAACAGGATCGACTTTACAAATTTCCAACGTATAAAAACGAAGAAGACACATATTCGCTTTTTAAACTCAAACCACCTTCATAATACATTCCCAGTTTATACATTAAAACGTTTTTAAAAATACGTACTTTGCGACCCTGCATCGATGACTTACACTTCTTTATTCGTTATTAAGCTACTATACAGTTTTTCATCTGTAGACTGTACCAAACGTCATGGTTGTAAATTAGCTATAAATATCCACCGTAAAATATTCTCGTTAAAGATGTTACATTATTAATATGCGATGTACACACTTGTTGGAAGGCATTAAAGTTAGGATGTCTCGTCATATGCAAAGATCTACTACTCCAACTGACAATGAAACGAGAAAAAGGAAAGCTTAGTCCGTTCGCAGACAACAGTATGGAAGTTTCAAAGTATTCAGCTTATGTAGGTGTGCATTTATTCCTTTGTTTAGTTCAGACAGAACATGTATGCTAGGTAGAAATAAGATAGTTCATCAAGCACATAAATTTAAAATTCATAAACAATATTTCAAATTATTTTTCGCGCAAAACAGTAGTGTTGCAAAAATATCAACTAAAATGTTTTTTATTATACCCACACACTTAAATAAAAAGTATTTTATATCTTTAAAAAATTATTATTCACACAGATTAAAATTGTAAACGTAAAGAAGGTTTGTGTAACTGAATTATTATCTTACTTATGCATTGTTTTACTACACATTTATACAAACACACACACACACACACACACACATACTAATACAATACATATACTAATATAATACATATTGCATATATGTATAATACATGTCATCTTTTTAAATGTAAATTGGTTTGATATTATTTTAATCTAGCTAATAGTAAATTTAACTGAAAATATAATATTTATACACAAATTCATATACATATATTATGCTTCAAGAATAAATATATAATTATTTTTTACGAAAAAGTAAAGAAATGTGATTTATAAAAAAAAAAGAAGAAAAAGGTTACAGGAAAGAGATTACACATAAAGAAAAAAAATACTTAATCATTACATAATATTATTATGTCAACAAAGCAATTTTATCTTACTAAAAGTACTTTTAATCGCATTTATCTCTTTATAAATTAGATTATAAATGGGCTATCCGATTAAATCGGGCTAGTTTGACTCTGTTGGGTGTCTGGCCAAAAAACGATGAAACTAAACAGAAAAAGATAATATCAAACGTCTGTACAATCTTTATATTAAACACTGCAATCTGTGGGTGCATCATTCCAACTGTACATTCTTTGTTCAAAGTTTGGGGTGATATAATGTCTATGATAGATAACCTGCAATATACTTTACCGCTGACAATAGCAATAATAAAATTATGCATTGTGTGGCTGAGAAAAGAAGGTAATAGTACATAGACGAGATAGAAGCTAGTTCTTGTTATTACTCTTTTTAGTTGCCAAAGAAAACGACACATTTCATAAGTTTCATACTTGTTACATTTATTGACAATTAGTGGAAGCTTTAATAAGTATATTATAGAAGACACTATGTGTATTACGCTTTTGAGGCTTTCACGGGTATTTTCTTCAATTATTCCAGAAGGTTTGCGGGTTATCACCGTGTCTTTCTTCATTATTAATGCCAACGTTTCGTAAACCATGCCGTTCACTTCATCAGGGCGATGGGTGCTCTGACACTGCAGATCACAGTATCTCATCATCACACTGCGATACACAGTATCAGTGCATCCCTCGCCCTGATGAAGTGAACGGCATGGTTCACGAAATGTTGGCATTAATAATGAAGAAAGACATGGTAACACTATGTGTATGTTTATATGATTAAATTATGTGGAGGTAAATATTTCATTTGTATTTCTTGCTTATTGAATACGTAAGCTAAATGCATATTATCATTTTTCGTATATTTATTTTATGTACTTTTAGTTATAATAACACCTGTATTTGACTCAGTGTGCATATATCTATATATTGGTTTTTAATCTGTATTTTTTCGAATTCCCCAAACTGATAAGTAAAAGCTAGTTATCACTCTAAAGGCAAGTTATAATAATGTAAATACTTATTTAGTATATACTAAATTTCTAAGTATACTTAGAAATCATAAACTAATAATTTAAGTTCAAGTATCTTTTCTTATAATTAATTGTTAGAAATTCAATAATTAATTCAAGAAAAAAATCCGAATTGATATATTTTTATACATTTTAATTTTTTATCCTAAAATATATATTCAGTGTTCATTATGTGGTTTATTTTGTTTTAATCTTGAATTTGTTCTGATAGATATATGTTTGAAACAAATAACATTAATAATGTAACACACACACACAATTCAACATAGCTCATAGTAACTACTTGTCCTACGGTATATTGTTATAGGCTAACAATAAGTATTGATAAAAAAAATGTAATTTTCAATAAAAAAAAAGTTATTATCTATAAAAAAATTTATTATCTATACACGGTCTAATTTTAATTTTAGTTAGTCTGGTTAAAAATATATTTCACACAATCAATATATAAAAATATTTAATTATTTAAGTTTTAAATATATACATCAGTTTGAAAAAAATTCTATTAAAAAATTGTAACAACTGGAGCTTTGTGTTCTCCCTTATATATGTATATATATTTCTATAAATTATAGTAAAAACAGTTTCTTTTTCATTTTTAATTCTAAAAGTAATGTTCTATTCTAAGTTTAATTGTAATATACATATGTAATTTTGTTATCCCCGTTAATTACAGATGTTTTATGCCTTTTAAACATGATTAAAAACGATTGGCTGAAATCGAAAATGGCGAAAGAGAGGGATATTATGATAAAACGCGCGCGAACAGCACGTATATTTACGATATTTGGATTCTTAATAATGCTGGCGTCCTTCTGTCTGTCTGTAATTCTTCCTGTTTTCGGTATATCAATTAGATACATAACAAATGAAACGGATCCAGGCAAATTAATGCCGCTACAATCATATTATATATATGATCAAGATAAAAGCCCATTTTACGAAATAACTTACATCGTGCAATGTCTCGGAATGTCAATGGCAGTTTTTATGTACACTGGTGTAGATAGTTTTTTAGGTTTATTAGTTTTTCACGTGTGTGGTCAGTTGGAAAATCTTAAAGTACGTATCATCCACCTGGATCAGTTCCAAAATTTCGAAAATGCTTTATCACACAACGTACAGGATCATATACGTCTTATCAGGTTACGTATATTATTGATTTTTCATATAATTTTTTGTCTTTTTTATTTTCAGCTAAATTAAACAATTGCGAAACATCCAAATATCTAAATACATTAAGTTTTTGTGTCAAAAGTTTGAATATTTAAATTATTAATTTATGATAATTTATATTTAAAATAGTTGAAATGCACTTAACATTTAAGCTAATTTAAGTAAATATGCCTTATTATTCATTAGTACATGAAAATTTACAATCAAATTATGTTATATATACATATACTGTTTCTTTACATAGTAAAATGTAATAGTGGAAAGGAAAATGTTGAAACAAATATTTAATCTATAATTATATAAATTCACGCGAAATTACATATACAAGTAACTAAGACCCAAGCTAGACTGTTATAGGCTTCTTATTCGTATTAGTTATGTATGTGCATACATTGACGATCTTTAGATTTGAAAATATTGTTAATCTATGATAGTTTTAAACAAGCGTTTTCTTTACCTCTGAAAAAGTCTCAACTAATCTATTAGAGAAAAATATCTATGAGATATACCCTTACAACACGAAAAAAAAAAGAAAAAATGTCAAATGATACTTGTTAATTCAAATCACACAGAGACAACCTAAAGAAAACTTAGAAATGTTTTATATACATATATTGCCACAATATCATTGATAGTAAAAATCAAACGCTTTATTATTTATACCTGTTACTTTTAAAAATACTTTTGACATAACTATACTTGTATGGCTATATCTGTCTATTTTACTTATACATATACATATATACATAATCATTTAACATTGTTTTTTTTACAATTAATACGACAAGTACGTACACCAAATTATTGACCTATTTTGACAAATTTAACAAGGAAGTATCAAAGTCAAATTATTTTAATGTTGCATTTTTGTTTTATTAAGTATATGTTCAAAATACTTTTCTTACTTTTTAGATATACAAAACAATTTTTGCCATTTAGGGCACAACTACAAAATATTTAAAAACTAAATTAAAGTTTATTATAATATAATAATTACATTTTTTACGCGTTAATCCTTTTTTACATTTATTAAATTGTACTAATTGTGAAATGCATGATCATATATTTAGATATTTGTTTTCCTACTTATAATTAAATTACATCTTCTTACAAATAAATATAAAAAATAAAGCACATTTTTCACTAATATATTTATTTAAATTATTCTTGAAGAGAAAGTATAATGAAAAAATTCTTTGATTATTATATAAACAAATAATATTAAAATTAATTGATACACATTGATTTTTTTTAAATTAATTTTCTTTCTTTAATAATTTTCAGATTTATCAATATGATTGACGAAATATTTACATTAATGTTACTTGGTGCGATGTTTTATTTTGGTATATTATTTGCACTTTATGGTTTTTTATTTGGTACTGTAAGTAATCTTCCTTAATTGATTTTTCCTGTCAATAATGTAACGTATTATAAATATCATCTTTATATTACAACATTTTCTAAAAATTTAATATTATACACTCTATCATACATAAGCCTAACAAACACACATGGATGTTTGGCAGTCTCATACATTCTGAGAAATGTTGTAAGAAATTCTTTTCATATATTTCTTCTTTAAATATTATATTAATGCATTTTACAATAAACGATTAAAGTTGTGTAAATAAAGAATAACCATATTTGTATACAATTTTTATACGTATAATAATGCAATTTGAATAATAAAAACATATTATAAATTATAATTACTGTAATTAACGTTATATTTTAAATCTTTTATTTAACACTCATTACTAGCTATTTTTAAAAATAAACAGTAAATATTTAATTTTAAAAATTAAATATTTAATTCTATTAAATCCTTAGTTCAATCGTTTATTTAGATGGTGACTCAAGGTCGCGATCTGTCAGTACCACGTTTAACTTTCATTATGACAGTGTATGTCAATATGTTTGCACATATATGTCTTTATTGCGCTGTAGGAGAAATTTTGGTTGCACAAGTATGTTGTCTTCTTAATTATAACTCATTACGTTCAGAATATAAATAATACAATATACTAATTAAAATGCTTGTCCGACCTGATTCACAATCTATGAAACAATATATAATTTGCGTATGTCTATGTATGTCAAGTGCGAAGGAGTTCATGAAGCTGCATGCAAGTACAAATGGTATAACTTGAAGCCAAAGGAAGCAAAGGACTTAATGATGATAATGATCCAAGCCAACAAATCGTTGTATATTACCGCTGGAAAACTGTTCCCTATGACGATGTCTACATTTTGTAATGTAAGCTAAGAAATTTTTCATATCACTTTAACCTTCAACATTCTTAATATAAATCATTAAAAAAATCAAATATAAATATCTTTGGTGTATATAACATTTCTTTATTTTATCTGTTATGTTACTTATATGTACAAAATGTAAGGTATCTGTAAGGTTTTATTCTTATCATCTTTTTTTATCGTCATTAATTAAGTTAATTTTACACATCAACATAAATTTTTTATAAATTACATTTTTAGTTGTTTAAGACATCGGGAGGTTATATATCAATTTTGCTGGCACATCGAGAATAAAAATAAAAATCTGCGGAAGTCGAACAAAAATCTGATTTTAAAATTCATATTGCGGAAAGTAACAATTAATATGTTTATGTGATGATGATACAATTTGTATTTAAAAATAATAAAATTTACTTTCTTATAATAATGTATGCTTGTTTACATATTTGTCAAATGTATTATATAATAACAATGTTATTATATATAAATTATCTTGATTTAAACGTATATTTCTTCTGGTAACTTCTCCTTAGGACGTAAAATGTCTTCTGGACATCTTTTATAGGACAACTCTTGAAGAGAATTGTATGTTGTGTAGATAATTTCGAAAATTTTAATATATGTATTTTTGTAACAACTTTTTAAAAAAACGTTCTTTGAAATTTATTAAATAAGAATATTTTATAATAATTAATATTTTTTTCAAAAGATGAAGTATTTTACATAATTTGTTCTAAAACAGTAAATAAGTTTTCAGATTGTTTAAATTGGTCATGGTTTAAATAAGTCTCTTACGTGATATATATATATCTCTTACGTGACTATATATTTAAGATTAATTATTTGTATTCGAATCGACAAAACATCAAATATAAATAATAACCTATTATTATTCTTAAAATTAATATTATTGATTTATAATAACTCAAATTATTTTTATAAGAATATATAATATTTTATTCGTTTAATTCTATAAAATTTACTCACACAGTACACAATTGATCATGAATTGGATAAAGATGTTAACAATATCTAAATGTCAGATAATTTGTGTGATAAACTTGTTATAACATGATAAAAATGGAATATTTTAATGCTATTCACAGCTGTATACATATTTTAATATGTATATAAATTGTACCATACGCAATGGCTATTACTGTATTTTCCGAAGTTTGTCAGATTCAAAAGCAAATCTATGCAATGAAGCTGTTAACGTGTATCCTGATCGCATTTACGGTCATAGGTAAGTTAAATATCAGGAATTATTGATTGATTTTGCTGATAATTTCACAAATTCTATATAATTGAAGTGTGCTTTTTATTAATTCGTAATTACTTTGTAAAAGTGTTATATATTATATTTTACTTTTTTATATTGCATATATAAAAATAATGCATATAAATTACTTAATTATGTATTGTGTGAAATATTTAATCTCGTCAATTGTTACATTCTTATTATACTTATTTGTTCATTGTTTTGATTATGTGATTTTATTATTTTTATTATATTGTATTTATTTATTTTATTCTAAACTTAAATTAATCGATTAAAACTTTATTACGCTTTTGAGGTTTTCACGGGTATTTTCTTCAATTATACCAGAAGGTTTGCTGGTTATCGCCGTGTTTTTCTTCATTATTAATGCCAACGTTTTGTGAACCATGCCGTTCACTTCATCAGGGCGAGGGGTGCACCGTGCACTCATACTGATGAAGTGCATGGTTCACGAAACGTTTGCATTAATAATGAAAAAAGACACGGCGATAGCCCGCAAACTTTCCGGTATAATCGATTAAAACTTCTTAATAAAATGATAAATGAGTATAAAGAGGGCAATAGAAGCTCTGTAGGTTTTGCTCAAATCAGTATTCATTATAATATAATTCTTTATTGAAAATTATTTTTCACAAGTAATTTGTTACCATCGCGCGTTGTATGTACATACATTGAAAAAAGAACTCATTACTTGTAACAAGTTAAAATAACGAGTACAAAAGTAACGAGTCGACGCAGCTACAAACAATGAGTTAATTCTTTCAACAAACGCGTAATGACAATAAGTTACTCTTCAGAAGTAATTTCCCCAATTAGCTTTTTTGCTTATAATTATCGTTACCATCATAAAAAATTACAACGTCATTGCCAAATTATTATAAAAATAACGACCAACAGTTTTTATCTCCGAGTGTTATTCATTTAAATATGTGTATTAGAAAATATTATTATTGATTTGTATATGACGTTTGAAAACTATTCGTTTGCAGGAGTTTATGGTGATGAACCAGATAAATTAGTAAATGGAATACCCACCTCCATACAGGAATATCCTCATTGTGTCTCTTTAAGAAACAATAATAACCACCTTTGCGGTGGTAGCATAATCGATTCGCGTTACATTCTAACTGCCGGGCATTGCGTAGCATCCCTACTTTATGATCGTTCAAGACTACAATCTACATTCGTCGTCACTGACACAACTTATCTTATATAGGCGGACAGGTTTATGGAATAGAGAAAGTTTGGTGCCATGAAAATTATGATATTTTTGGTTCTAACGGTAGAAGCCCTTACGACATAGGATTTGATAAAGGTATAATCTTGAGAAATAAACTATTATGTATTTAACCAGGGAATGGAAGTAACTATTAACTTGTGTATAACGCTTGCTATACCTTATCATTATTCTATTATAATAATATAAAATACATATAATAACGATTTGACAATAACGAATTTTTTTATACTGTAACAGTAACATCAGAGCTGGAAAATCATGGTTGGAAAAATTATTCGTTATTGAAAAAATTAACTTGATATTTCTGTATTTGTAACTCGTCACTTTTTAGTCATTACTTGTAACATGTTATTCGTTACAAATTAATTTTTTCAATAAGTAAACGCGTAATAACTCAAGTTACTTTTTAAAGTAACTTTTTCAACCTTAGCACAATTTCAGCATTTAGTCAGCTATCGTTGTAGTTATAAAAAATTGCTACGTCATTATCAAATTGTCATTACAAAAAATAAGAAAAAAATAACAGAATAGTACCTCTCCCATTTCCTGTATTTAACATACATTTAATTATAATATTATATACATATACATATATATTTGTGATTCGTCCGATACACTTTCTGCTGCATATATTAATAATAAAAAATAATATAGAGGCTTTAAATAATGAAACATTCTTTAATCAAAGTTCTTCAGTTTAACTCATTGATATAAAATGTTTTTAGCTGGCTAAACCCATTCAGTTTGGCACAGGACAACGAGCAATTAAGCTCCCAACACAGGATATTTCAGCGAATGATATCGTTACAATTGCTGCCTGGGGTTCTACAGGCTACCAAAGACCATTATGACACATAACGTTATGTGTACACTGCAAATAACTTTGTGAGCGAAATCTCGATTCAACCCTAGTTGTTGCCAAAGTAGCCTCTTCAGGAGTGGTTTTACAAAAAAATAAAAAATAAATAAAAATAAAAAAAATAAAATAACCAAATGGCATAACTCTTTACATTGGACATCGACCGCCCTATTTTCATTCATTTTACTGAATTTCAAGGTGTATTTTGCATTGAAAATTGCACTTTTTTGAAAAAAATATGCTTAAAAACTACCCTTTTTTTGTTTAATTTGAAAAAATCAGGGGTTGGTCATTGTTTTTTCGTTTTTTAAATGGCATAAATCGATAGGGCGATCTCGAAAATAGCGGACTATGTCTTTTGCATTTTCTTTGGGAGATGAAAACAGATGACAATACGTTGTTCAACGTTGATGATCAAAATTGTCATTCTGGGACGAAATGGGTTAAATTATTAATCCCTGTGAGAGGAAAACAACAATCCTATTATCACTTTTTTCATATAGAATTTTTGTATATATAAAAATAATCATGTTAAACAATGTTATCGAGAATTTGAAAAATATATATTAACATTTTTGTAATTTAATAATATATTTTTATCAAATATAGAATAACTCCGGTATATGCATGGTTGTTGAGAAATTAATATACTGTTAATTTGTTACTTTTTTTGTAACGCATAAAAAAAAAATTTTTTTCATTTAACTTTATATTTCCGAGCTTGTATCTATATATAATAGCATTATACTAAATGCAAATATTTTAAATTTTATCAATTATACTCTATTAATGTGTTCTACAAAATAAAGATAATACAGTTTGGCACATAAAATTAAAAATAATTTATAAATCTTTTGCAATCGATGTTAGTAGTCGTATAAGTACGAAGTACCCTAAAATATATAAAACAGTATAACACACAACTGTTTTCTAATTATCCTAATCTTTTATATGATCATTTGATAAAATTTATGCAAGTGTCCGAACTTTCACGAAAAGCCGCCCGTATAATAGAATCTGTCACTTGTTTACATCAGATTAACGCAATAACTTACAAGTATAGAATAGGACATATAATATTTACTTCTTGCACTAGTATACATATTACAAGCACATAAGACAATAACTATTAAGTATTATTCCTATTAATTTCACTGATGTTTCGACACTGTCAAAATTCACGAATGTTTTAATTTTCATTTCGCTCTTTCATAAATATATATAATGTACGAATACATAATCGTGTATCGTATTCACTTACCCACATTAGAACGGTGATATTATTTTCTTCTGAATACTTCATCCCACGAGCAAATTCTTAACATTATTAATCCATAAGACTATGATTTTTATGATACAAAATTATTTAATTGTACAATAATATTGATTAATATTAAAACATGTCTTTTAATTCACGCAAAACATGCCTTTTAATTCACGCGATTCTAATTACAAAGATAACTGATGGACAGAAAAAGACTGTTTCGCTTACACCCGAGCACGACAACGCAAAGCGACTATCACCGTCGCGTTACCCTGAGATACTGATGTAAACATCGCGCGCATCGATAGTCAGAGGTCGAAGTGTTCCCATGGTAATGGGTCAAAGAATGACACACCCCCGCACGCAGAGTACGCATGCTTCATCATTTCTAGGATAAAAAGGAGGGATGGTATAAGGGGAAAGTATTATACTATACTTCTGAATCTACTTTACTGTACTTTTTACTATAATTGGGTTTGTAACAGTTAATCAATTTACATGCACATCACATAATTGATAAATTGATAACGATCTTCTATAATATATTGTTATTAGATTTATAATCATTACTATTATACACTAATATGAGCAACATTTATGTTTAATTATAATTTTCTAGCTTATAATTGCTTTAGTCAACATATGTTTTTTTTTCTATAAAATTAGGGTATCTCTGATAGTTACACCTTTTTACACATAAATGTAAAAAAATAAAGATTTTTATTTGAAAAGCCTTATTTGTAGAAATAAATATTGATTAGCAATTTATTAACAATTTATTAGCAATATTAACAATGCGTATATTCTGTCCTAATATAAATTAAAAAATGTCATAAAATTAATGTTCTTCTGACATAACGTTCTTACTACATCCGTTACAGAACCATATTGTGTAGATTATATTAAACAGATAAAAGTAAATATAAACGTACTTGCGTTTTTTAGATGAAATCTAAAGATATTCAAATCAAAATCTGATCATAACGGACATCTAATTTTAAAAAATATTAATATAATTAAATTAATAGAATATTAATATTATCACATTTAAAATTTTATCAAATTATTATGAGACCAATATTAGAAAAATAATTTATAATAATAATTTATAATAATTTATAAGAAAAATTATTTATAATTTCATTTTATAACTTCTGCAAAAAGATAGTCAATCATTACCGATTCAGTGAGCACACTGCACTTCAAATCGCTAAACTAGAGCCACTCTTTTATTTCGATCCGTAAACAAATACAATCTAATAAGTACATTCAAGTGATATGTAATATATGATGTGTTAATGGAATGTTAATTGTCAACGTCCAAATACGACGTTAAACATTTCGTATATGAAATCGGCCAATTGACCTCACATAAATTTGAAATTCTGTAGAAAGAAATAAAGATCAAGCTTACATAATTTTGATTAAAACTTGAACAACTATTAATTAATCTTAACGATGTTTAAGTTTAATCACTAATAATAAGCAAGATCTTAAAAAGATGCGCTAAATAACGATTTCCCTGATCAGTATCAGACTATCAGATCCTTATAGGATCCGAAATAACAATCGGCGATTTACCCTTATAATAAAACGTAATAAACATAAACACTATCGAGAAGCGATACATTCATATCCTTAATTTTATTTTCGGAAAATCGATGTTGTAATAATGTAAAATAAATATTTTATAATTTAATTCGTAAGAAATAATTTATAAATATAAATAGAAAGTACAACATTTATATACTTTATTATAACTATTAACTTTTAATATGTACAATTAATATACAGTTTAAAATCATAGCCGCCAAGCGATCAATAAACCAATTAATGTGCTCAAATCATATATTTATAACGGATCTTACATCTGCTTAGCAATAATCTATAGTTGTTGAAAAGTATATTTTTATTATCATAATCACTCTAAGGTGAAAGATATCTAGTATTCTTACTATTTTCTTCTTTTTATTCCAGTAACAATTCACAACTCTTGCTCCTTCAGTGACGTCTATGTGCAATGAGATTTCTTTAAATCTTTAAAGTGTAAAACTTAAGCTTTGAGCTTTAAGCTGTAAAAAGAATTGATCAATCACAGTCGAATGTGAGGCGAGTAATCAGCTATGATTAGTCATGGCATTTCTTAAGGCTGAAGGTTTAAAGCTTAAATTTTATGCCTTAATATCTTGTTGTAAATGCTATTTTATAATGCACTAAACATTAAATATTAAGATATACTAGCTATACCAAGTCATACTGAATGTAATCAATACTACACGTTGTTCATATAAATAATTTTAAACAAACACTTGGCTAAATATGTAAAATATTTAAAGATTGATACATATATTTATTCCTATCATGTATTCATCTCTTAAATACAATTTTATAACAGCAATGAGATTGCTCATGTTCTTTTTATTTTTAAACATAATTTGCAAGTACAAATAAAATCATAAAAAAGAGTCGCTTTTTTCCCCAAGATTGGTTATTTCAATATTTGTTTAATACTCGTTTCCACCACTGTAGATTAACTTTAATCTCGGTTTAACTTGCTGTTCATCTTTTTCTAATTTTTAGAATTAGAAAAAGACGAAGAGCAAATTGAACCGAGATTAAAGTTAATCTACATTGGTGGAAATGCGCATAAATCAAACATAAAATTATGTGGTAAAAATAAAATATTAATTAAACGTTGATTAAAGATTTAATTCAACATCAAACATTGTCAGCTAAATATACATATAAATACACACATTCACACATAACATTATACATATATATGTACATATACGATGGTCTAAAATGTCTAAAAAAAAATATTATTTTTAAAAAATATTTATTCAATCTATTAAATTTTATTGTCAAAAGAGACATGGTCGGTTGTATCTCGCGTCAAATGCACGACAGCAGTTATAAAATAAACAGCGTAGATATCTTTACAGAAACCGCTTAGTTGAACTGAATAATATAATTATCATATTTAAAAAATGGGCTGGACTGAATTAGTGTATAAATTATTATATGCATGTATATAAGATTATATATGTATATGTATACAAAAATTTATAAGTTACATTATTGAGTTAACTCCAATCAATATTATTGATTATTTCTAATCTAATTATCTTGCATTACTTGTTTGATAAAATCCGTAAAGTAACTCACTCTGGAAAAAACATCAGGAAAACCAAGTGCACAAGGTTTTGTCCATGAAAATATACCTATTAGTACACCATTATGTACTAAAGGACTGCCACTATCGCCCTGCAAATAATATTCTGTTTCAATCGGCATTTTAATAAATATATATACTATATATTTTCACAACGTACATATACTTTAAATAACTAAATTTATAGTGTATGTATATATATATATGTATAAAATGAAAAAATTGCGACGTTTTATTTAATAAAGTCAAAAATAATATTTTCTTACAATATTTCTAAGTAATAAGAATATGTATATTACTTTTTTTATTATTATTTGAATTTTCAATCCTACATGATAAGATCACAAATAAAAAATTTTAATCATTCCAAAAAAATTTTAATACACATATTTAGAAATTATTAATAATTACACACTCACAAAATATATAAATTTAGTGCAGCAAACTATTGGACATATTTTATATAATATATTTATATTTTATCTTTATAATATATAAATATAAATTATATATAAGACAAATAATAATTAGTTATAATTTGAATCTTGTATATGTTTAAAAAGTAATATATTTTACCTTACAAGCGCCGATACCTTTCTTTTCGAATGTACAAATTTGGGAGCTAAGAATAGTAGTGTTTTTATAATAGGTCTGACATGCATTATTGTCAATAATTGGCACCGAAAGTTTTTGTAAGTCGCGAGACAACCAACTAAACGGACGAACACGACCCCATCCACTGATAATGGCATGTTGTCCAACAGGTACATCGTATGTTGCTAAAGCAATTGGCCATTGAGAGGATGATATACGAATTTCTTTAGCAAGCTGAAAATATAAACATATTACAAATATGTATAAAATTTCTAATTTTACTAAAGAAAATTTCACAAAAAACAAACTATATTTTACACTAAATATATTTTATTCAATACGATATAAAAATATTAATCTATTAGCTATTAATTATTTCAGCCAATTCATACTATCTATTAATAATCTTAAATTCACTGAACAGTTGCATATTCTCTTCATCAAATTAAATTTGATCTTCGTGCGTAATAATACCAAAGCTTTTTATTATAAGAAAATATCAGCATCTTTATTTTTGAATATTAAATTATTATAATAATAAAAATAGTTTATCTTCAATTTTAGTTTATCAAAAATTATGAATTTATCAAAGTTTATTTCCGACTTCAATTATCAAAAGATAAAAATCAAGCATGCCTCACCGTGATTACAACTAGATCAGCTATCCAAGATTTCTCAGGGCCATATACATAATTAGGATGACATTTGACATCTTTGACAGCGTGTTTTTCACCCTCTTTTAAGTTGATGCTCCCAGTGTGAGCACTGAGTTCTTCAGATGGTTCATCTATTAAGCCACATATACAATGCGCTGCACTCAGGACATGCCTTTTGCTAATAAGCGCACCACTGCAGATATGCAAGTTGTAGCTTCGTAAAGACACCTGATAAGGAAACTCAGATTCGATAGCAGACTGTCCACCAACCAAACGTCGTATACGAAGTGCCCGAATCCCTTTTCCAAAAATAACGTGCACGATATTTGTCACATTTTATTTAAAAAAATCATCGCAATGCATTTCTAATAAATAAATTGCAAGATCCTTCAGATCTCAGCGATAGATGAAGAATTCTCTCATAAAATTTATTTAAGAAAATCTTTTTTTTATAGTAATTTACAGTAATTTTATTTGATATAATAAGACTTATAGATTATTTTTTCTAAAATTTTTAATAAGATTTATCCACTATTTTAAATATGTCTATATAAATAATAAATATGTCTAAAATGCAATAATTTTAAATAAACAGTATCAATTAATAATTTATATTAGTTCTATTTTATCTTTTCTATTTTTTTTTCTTTTTTGTTTCTTTTTTCATTGTTACGTTAAATTAAATTCACATCTAATGTATTACGTTTTTCTTTTTTCGTAGATAAAAACGAAAGGATTCGTTGATGCACGTCTCCACTTACCATAACTAACGTCCAATACTAAAATTACCAAGCATATGGCAGTGAGATCCATCGTCATTATTTAGAGTTAAATACTGTAAACAAATAGATAATTTGCTAAGAAAGAGAGAGAGAGAGAGAGAGAGAGAACATCTTTACGTGAATTTATAGTATTATATATATATATACAGTATATATATATATATATATAGATATATATAAGTAAGTATTCGTATATATTTCTTAAAATTATGTTAATTTTAAATAACATATATATGTATTAATATTTTAAAACTCAACAAATAAAAAATAATAGCCATTACAGTCAAAACTAGATTTTTTAATGCTTAATATTTTTATTTAAAACAAACTATATATGTATAAAAATTGTGTTCGTAACATTCTGTTTTTATTGTTTTCGCCTCAATCAACACAGTTTTATTTATTTATTTGTTATCATTTTTATTGTTAAAAAATAAAATTTTTTAAATAATAAAAATTTTTTTATTAATACCTACTTCAAGTGTTCAAAATAACTCGTGCAAAGTTTCATTGCAATTCACTGATTATACAAATATTTATAAAACTAGTAAATATATCTTATTTATTTACTGAACAACTAGTTTATTCAACACAATGTAACTTTGCATAAATAATCTTGAATTATATATAAAATCTATATATTAAAAATAAAGATTTTTGTTTACTTACTCTTTATAATATATTTCTAAACAGCATCGATTAAAAATATACTATACTACTTATTAAAATAACTTATGCTCAAGATAGTAAACCGTCAACAAAAAAAATGTGTTATTTTTAAATGCAATTTAAATTATTTTTAATTTTTTCATTATTTTGTTATTATTTTGAAATATCTATAAAACATTCTTAATAAATTAAGAACTCTTCAAAATAAGCATTATATCAGACATGTACTGTATTTGATAACTCAAGGATCTTAAATTATAAGTTTTAATATCGGACTATCAAAATATGTTTCTACAATTCCAAATACAATAGACAGTTGAAGATTTTATCCTTAAGCAATTATTTTTGATTTTATACTCACGACGTATCTCCGGTTTATAAAGAAAAGCATTTGCGTTATGTCAAAATTTAATATATTTGTTAATATATATTTATATCTCTCAATATTTATATTTGTTATTATTTATTTATTACACTAAAGATAGTCTAAATTGTAATCGAAACGTGTGTAATTGTCAATTATTATCATCTAGTGTCGGTTTTCATTGACTTGCATTAATTTAAAATTATTTAATTTAATGTTAATTTATAATTATGTTATATACGGCATTAAATATAAAAATATATGCATGTTTTTAAATTTTCTTTTTCTAAACTATCATGAATTTCTAAATTATTTTATGTTATACCTATCATGCTTACAAATCTTGCGTGAGTCATCATACATATAACTGTAACATGCTTACTCACACTAGTAATCTAATACATCATATAAAGATCTGTAATTATATTCCGTGAATCATTTCAAAAAGAAAAATTTGTGAAAATATACATATTAGTCATTTATTTTGTCCAAATTTAAATTATTTATTTTATAGAATAAAAAGTATGACAAAAGGTAATAATTATAATACTAAAACTTCGAAATTACTAAAAATCGTCTGTGCATATGACATAATATATAAATAAATGTATCTAAAAATACAATAGCTTATTTTGGATATTTTAGCAATTAATAGACAATTAAGTATATTATGTGTGCAATAAAATGTTATTAAATTAATTTAATAGCTTAATCTTTAATAGAAAGCTAATAGCATGTGATAAATATTAGAAAGTACAGAAATATTTTTGAAAAATTAGATTTTTAATATTAAAAATTTTACTTAACAATTTTTATTTATTACATTATAAATGATTAGACAATGATAATAATTATAGTAATTCTTATAATAATTAATAACGACACTAATTAAGTAAATTAATAATAAGAATTAATATTCTGTATTTTACTTTTTATTTATCAACACACAGTAATCCGCAACAAAATAATTACAAGACATATGACACAAAAATTACAATATATTACAGGAATGTTTAGTCATAATGGCAGTATCACAATATTATTACAATAAAATTGCAATAAAATATTCCATCTCGAAAAAATGACAGTGTAATAATAGTATGGTAACATACTTGTGAAAACACAATATTAACGCAATTATATGTAACATTGCATAATAAAAGTGTGTTTGTAATTTCAAAGAAAATACAAAATAATCGAAAGTTTTCGTTTATCCATTTCCAGATTTCCAGAATTATTACCACTTAAATATTTGACTGTTCGATACAAATATTTATTACACGTTTCAAACATTACTTTTTCATTTTGTGCATAAAGATATAAATTAAAATATTTCAAACGTATAATTGTATAATATTATATGTTTGTACATATTACATTTTAAATATTATATTATATTACATTATATTTATATTATATATATATATAATGTTTAAAAACATACTTTTAAACATATTTTTTTCAATATTGATACAAACATTTAAAATATTAAATATGTACATATTTTAAGTTAAAAACTAATGTCATATATATATAATATATATATATATAATGCTTATCAATCTTATTCATCTGTCAATATAAAAAATAATTACATAAAGTTTTGCTTATAAATTTACCCATATCTGCTCCTCGTATACGTTTTGATATAATACCTGCCGCCGTAGCTCCGCGCGTGTCGTTCCTCTATCATGTAAAGATGTGCACCTTATTATTATTTGACGAGAAGTCAGCTAGAACCGATCCTGAATATCCCGCGTCTAATATCAATCGAAAGAATACACTTTCTTCACACGAGCGCGTTCGTTCAACTTGTGCACATCAATTGTCAAGCGCGCGCATAAACAGCGACGTGCGCAGCGCTGCGCGATGCGTGAGACGTGCGTGCGCGCGCACACGCGTGATTCGTGAAACATCGTCAGCGTCGCCTACGTAACCGCCGCCGCATGACGTATGCACGTAGCACGTATCATATGTGTGCATATCACATACGTGCACTCGCGACGCAACGTCAAGCGGTCGAGGTTGGTCGAGATCCCATTCGTTTTATACGTGTTCGTACATGTTGCTTACGCACGCACACGCATCACTCGTGCGCGTGTGTACGTGAAGCGCGCGAGCGCGCGTGCGTTTTGTGCAACGTTACGTTATCTACGCCAGCCAACGCGTAGCGCATCGCCTGCCTCGTCGATTCCCTCAACGAAGAGAAAGAGAGAGAGAGAGAGAGAGAGAAAGTTCGTCGGCGCGTCACCTGCATCTCACGACCTGCTCGCGATCGGTGTCCGAGTAGAATCCAGGAAGAGAACGATCCGTACCCCTACGGCAAATCGACTACTTCAAGCTACTCCATCTCAGCAGCGCCGTAATCAGGTTGATGAAGTAGCGTTGTCCGACTCCGTGCTCAACCTGTATTTTTGTACTCCATGGAAGGGCCATGTAACCTATGCTGTGAGTATCGACTTAAGACGATTATGATTCGCGCCTCCGACTGACCCTCCCGGAACGCGGCAACAGGTTCGCGATCGACGCGGTAAGCGAGGCCTTGAGACAGACCTCGCGGAAGCCGCGTTCCGAGAGGTTATGGGAAGACGATCTCTCATGTAATTTCTGGCTGCACCCATCGTGTACAAAGCTTTTTCCTTGTCTCTCTATCTAGATTTGTTTTTTTTTTCTTGCTTTCTTTAGACACTATGTGTTGATCGCATTGTAAAGTGTAAGCGAATAAATTGATTTCACTTTCAGAGTGAAGTGTAGCAAATGGAAGGTTTTAAGGTGAAAGATGAACCGATGGATGCATTAGCCATAGACAGTCAGGTTATGGTAAACTTTTTGTATGAAACAGCAGCAGGTATATGGCATACTGCTGGCGCTGTCCAGAGTCTAACGTAACGATTACTTTAAGGATGAGAACATTGTGAGCGTCGTGCTTAAGGAGGAACCAGGCGATAGAACATTTGATCCAGACTACATGGAGGATATTTGCTCAGGCACTTTTGAGAAGGGCACTCTGTTTTTGCCTATCGAAAACAATGAGGTGGATTTCTCTAATGAAATGGTATGTACATAACAATTATAACTGCATAATCTTTTTATGTAGTTTTCTTATATCTGCTATAAATTCTAAATTTGGAGTAACGTTTGATAAAAGTATATACTTGTTTTTATAACATTTGCTGCGCTTAGTAGAAAAAGCACTTTGTAATTGTAATAAAATTCTTAAACATAATTGGCTTTGCCCTTATTTTCTACTAAATCTAAATATATAAATCAATCGTATTAAAGAATCTTACAACAGTTACAAAGCTGTTCTTTCTACTGAATGCAACCATATATTATGTTATAATATCTTTTTTAAGATCTTTTGTGAATTTTTACAGGTGAAATTAGAGTTGGAAGGAGAATCGACCAGTCATCAGAACTGGTCGCAAATAGCGAATACTAATTTATGTGACAAGGAAGATGTGATGCAACGATGCTTAACTAATGCAAATTTTATACAAACGCAAGACCCTGATAAGCACCAAGGATTCTGTCAAAATGGGCAACAACCGAAATTCTATAAGATCCAATGCTCAATGTGCAAGAAATGGTTTTTGAATAATGATTCCATGGTGACGCATCTAAAGACACACTGTAGTGGAAATCAATGTGAGGTCTGTCAACAGAATTTTACTGACAACTCTAGCCTGCATGCCCATATGTTAACTCATGTTGGAATGAGTCCATTAGAGTGCAACATCTGTCAAAAAAGATTCGCTTATAAATGGAGCTTAAGAAGTCACATGCAATTACATGTATTAGATAAACCTTATGATTGTGATGCATTACAGCAGGCTTTTATGAAACGAGCTGGTTTAAATGAACAGATAATGCCAATGGAGGACAAACCCTTTGAATGTGACGTGTGTCACATGACGTTTAAAGAGAAAATTAATTTGAATCGACACATGACCAATCACACAAATGCAGACAAACCCTATAAATGCACGATTTGTTTTGAGGCGTTCAAGGAGAAGGCGAAATTGAACATGCATTTGCCACTCCATACGGGAAATAAGCATTTCAAGTGTACATTGTGTCATAGATCGTTCGCCCAAAAAACTGCGCTCAACAATCACATGCTGGCACATAGTGGTGAGAAACCGCATGCATGTAACATTTGTGAAAAAACCTACAAGAGAAAATCAGAATTAATTAGGCATACTATGGTTCACACTGGTGAGAGACCATATGAGTGTAAAGAGTGCTTAATGACTTTTCGAGAAAAGGCCAAACTGAATTCACATATGTTGGTCCACACGGGCGAGAAACCGCATGAGTGTCACATCTGTAACAAGGCATGCGCAAGGAAGTCAGATTTGAACAGTCACATGTTATTACACACTGGTGGTCAATATGATTGCAAGGTTTGCGACAAAATCTTCACCAGGAAATCTGATCTGAATCGGCATACTTTAATACACACCGGTGAGAAACCGTTTGCGTGCAATATGTGCGACATGGCGTTCAGGGAGAAGACACGATTAAATTCGCACATGATCGTACATACAGGCGATAAGCGACACGCATGTCACATTTGCCAGAAGACATTCAAGGAAAAGTCGTCGTTGAGGAAACATATGTTAAGTCACACTGGTGACAGACCATATCAATGTTATGTGTGTCAGAAAGCTTTTACTCAGAAAACCACATTGACCAGCCACATCCTGATTCACGCCGATGACAGACCATTTGAATGTAGTTCTTGTCAAAAAATATGCAAAGATAAAGCAGCGTTGAAAAAGCACTTATTGGTGCACGTTAACGACAAAACTAACGAATGTCTTATTTGTATGAAAAAATTCACCCATAAAACAGCATTAAATAGTCACCTGTCAATTCACATATCCTAACTACACGGATCTAGTCTATTACGGCTTTCTGTTTCTTTACATTGAGCACCGTATGTTTGTAGTTGTATAGCATACTTCCATGATTACACCTACATATATCTGTTTTATATGCCAATAGGTCTGATAAAGTCGTATTTTTTCCTGTGTATGGACAAATAATAAATTAATTTCTAAGTAATAACAATAAATCACTTAATGTTCCTACCTAAAAGACGAATAAAATCGTTAATCCAGTTTAAAATCTATTTAATATATGCTATCTGAAAATCAATACATTGTGAAAGCGTTATAACTAAAAACTATTAAATTGAACACTCAAGAGATGTAAAATACTTTAACAGAAAAGTAATAACAAAAAGATAAATAAGGTAGACAAGCTGGAAACTCAAAACAGATATTTACATAAGTGTTACAAAAATATTGGAGTGACTGTTTCTGAAGCCTTTCTAACTTGAAAAAAATATATAATAAATTATAAAAACTATAATAATTAGATATTATTGGTTGTGGAAAGCTTATAATTAAATGAAATTGTAAGATAATTATTTTAACAAATTATATATATATATATATATATACATATATATATGAAACAATCATTGTCAGATTGGTAAAAATATAAGAACACAAAAAATATCTCGTAAAGAGATGTTGATTATTATATATCATTTATTTAACCCACGAACAGAATCATGTTATACATTTAAAATAAATTTCGGGTTTCCAGGTAGTTGAGAATTAGAAAGAAATACCTGAAACAATATTATAAAATTAATTAAAAAATCTTTAAATTATATTGAAATTATTACATATTTATACATACAACTAACTAATTATAATTTATAATATTCAATATATTTTTTAAAATTTATTGCATCATAAACTGCTACATTTTTATTGCCTTTGATAATATATTTTATACACAACTGATATTTGTAAATATACCGCATTATATAAAAACCAAATTTCTGAACAAACATTAGCAAAGAATTTCACAAAAATTGATTTTTAAAAATATATTATTTATTATTATACATATAATGTAACATTAATGTAGTGCAAGAAAAAATGTTCACATAATCGCACTGTTTTTACAAAAATATTTAATATAATATAATATAAATTTAATATAAATTATTGTAATAACGCATAGGAATCTTATGTACCAGATCACTGAGAGATTCGTCTTTTTTGGATTTTAATACACACCTCTGTATCCCATATTGTAATCTCGCTCCATGTATCCTCGTCCTGCCGTATTATATCCTTGTCCCATATTTTCATTGGAACCTCGATTGTTCCAGTTTCCTCTGCGACCGTTATCCATTGGCATCCTTCCCATGTCACGCATGCCTTATAAATTATATATAAAATTTAAAAATATTCAATCTACAATGTTTAATTAATTACATAAATTATACTCTAATGTTAGAAAACCATTTAAATTAGAAGATTTATTGTTGGAATATCTTTAGTTTTGTTGATTGTTAGTTCTCGTAAGACGTGAAATATATCTATAAATAACAACACTTAAATTGGAAACAATATCATTATTATTCACTTTAAAGACATCTTTCATTGATGTCAAAAAAAATAAGAGAAAAATAAAATTTCACACACGATATAACTTACATCTACATAAATGATATTTCATTAATCAAAACTTTATTTCTATAAAATAACAATATAAAAATCAATAGTTATCTTAAAATATAAATTTATTGATTAAAACTGCTTTTATAAAACAGCCATAATAAAAAAATTGACTTCCAAGATATAAATTTTATTATTGAAGTTATTCTTTATTAGATATTATTTCCATTGGTCATGCTCTAATGAATTCTCATTACATAAATAATAAGACTTACCAAGTTGTGCGTTAGATAGTTGAATTAATAATATTAATAGAATAGGAATTAATACAATGAGCTTCATGGTATATACTAGATTTTCAAGAAACACAGTGGATCTCGGAAGAAAGACTGAATCTATGTAACTAAAAACGTCCTTTTATACATTTCTCAGCAAGCTGATGTAATTACTTCTGCGTTGTAAGAATATTAAGGATAATAGCTCGCTCATTAACATGTACTGGGTGTTTGATACGTTGATCATTTATTCCTTCGGTTAATAAGATCAAACATTACTGCCTGTTATGGAAAACTAGAGTCCCTATTTGTATTGATTCAAGGACTTAATTATAAAATCTATCTTGCTTGAAATATAGTAAGACAAAGATAAACAATAACGCAAAGGTATTGAAAATTAATTTTTTAACGGACTATAGAATCATAACTCTATAATCCGTTAAAAAACATGGAATGGAATATTACATTACTAATTATCGAAATAACTGATAATAAGTACTTGTGACGTAAATTATTATACACGTTATTCTGAGAAATCTATTTACTTTTTCAGTTATCTAAGATATGTACAAAGGAAAAATTTTATCTACTCGTATCGATTACAAAAAATGAATGATACGTCAAATAAATATAAAATCTCTTTATACATAAAAAGCTTTACATGCATTTTAAGCATTTTATGATTAAGTGACAAGACGTCTAATATATATTACAAATTACAATATATTTCAAAATTACGTTATCGTCTGTATTTATTATACTTTAATATTCATCTTTTGATTAAACTGGTTATTAACCCTTCACGTCAACAGGATGATTTCCTGACCAACCTGTAATAATATTTAATATTTTAATATTCTATCCTACAATTTTTACATTAAATAATTACATCTCTCTTGGAATACATGTTTAAAAAAAAAATAATTCTATTGGAAACTTACTTCCGGCATTACTACTGGCAAAAGCAGAAGCACCACTAGAAGCCCAAGAATTAGGTCCGCCTTGATTTTGCGCACCATTTTGCGCAGGAGATAAATTTCCAAAATTATTGGCGGATCCTGCGAACATAAAATTATTTAATAGATTTTCATATAGATCAATAAAATTTGTTCGTCATAATATAATTTAAATTTAATTTAATTTTTGTTTAAAAATATTTCAAATATTACGAAATATCATACAAATCTTGTTAATAAATAGCTGAATCGCTACAAACTGTTGACATTTACTATTATCTTATAATAGATAGAAATGCATTAAGAAACATCATTGCTAGATATTACTGATATGATAAATTATTTATGGTCAATGCGAATTGTATGTATATATACGTGTATAGCAGCTTTTGTAGTCAAAGAACGGAAACGGATACTTGGAACCGGCGCTTACTATTAATTAAGACGCTGCTATCTTTGATTTATGCATCATTGTACGAAGGAACGCATCAATCACACACGTATTTCCAATCGTAATGCAAACCTGGCTGACCTTGAAGCCATTTTTCCCATTGTAAGAGAGATTACGTTCTTATCTCGCATATATTTGTTTCGTTTCAAAAAATACCGCTACAATGTCTCGCTAAGGCGTGATATTAGCCGTGAGAAAACTTCCATTTGTATGATCTACTTGACATCGCGGAGAGATAAATGCTATGGAATTATGAACGCATCGTTGACTTGATTTACAATCGGTACACACTCCCTCGTTCTAATCTTAATGATCGTATGGCTTGTTAACGCAACGCTGGTTATCCAATTTTAAACAGTCGTTCGTCTGCCTGTTTATTTTCAGGTGTTAGTTTAAATAAAAGACAAAGAAGCGATGTTTCTGTTAAGTACATTTAACATATTATTTTATCATTTTTAATAAATTTTACTGTTCACATCTATAGTTTAGGTATCATATTTTGAGATCCAAAATGTTTGCGCAATGATATATTTTATAAACAAAAACTTTTAATTTTAAAATAATTGCAAAATGTATAATAAATTATATATTTTCATGACTTTGTGGATGATATTATTAATTATAATTATTATTAATTGATATATATATATATTTTTTTCTATTTTTAAAACGTAATGTCTTCGAGCTATTGAAAGCAAATCGTACTTCCAAATTTTTTTCACAAAATTGTATTTTGCTAATGTCCACTATTAAAATACATTTTTGCAAGTAACGAACCTGGCGCGCCGGGAAAAGAGCCAGCGAAACTGGAACTGGAAGCTTGAGCAGAACTGAATGATCCAGCGTAAGCTCTCGCTTGGGCACCACTAATGGACGCCGCCAAATTCCCACCTGATCCTGGATGATCTGCGCTGGTAGCGAATCCTCCGAGATTCCCACCAGGAACATTGCCAACACCTTTTGGATTTCCAGTACCGGTTCCAACATTTCCGCTGAATGTTCCTCCTGGGTATTTTCCATCTGCGTAGCTTCCACTACCGGGCGTTCCACAACCAAACAGACCCAGCTTACATTGTAATGGATCAGGACCTTGAGGATTGCTTCCCGATCCAGGATAACTTCCTGGTGTCCCTGAGCCAGGATAATTTCCTGGTGTTCTTGATCCGGGATAATTTTCTGGTGTTCCTGATCCAAGATAATTTCCTGGTGTTCTTGATCCGGGATAATTTCCTGGTATTCCCGAGATAGGGAAATTTTCTGGTGTTCCTGAACCAGGATAATTTCCTGGTATTCCTGAGCTAGGGAAATTTTCTGGTGTTCCTGAACCAGGATAATTTTCTGGTGCTCCCGATCCAGGATAATTTCCTGGTGTCCTTGAGCCAGGATAATTTCCTGGTGTCCTTGAGCCAGGATAATTTCCTGGTGTTCCCGATCCTGGATAATTACCTGGAGTCCTTGAGCTAGGGTAATTCCCTGGTGTTCCTGAGCCAGGATAATTTCCTGGTATTCTTGATCCAGGATAATTTCCTGATGTCCCTGAACCAGGATAATTTCCTGATGTTCCCGATCCTGGATAATTACCTGGAGTCCCTACACCAGGATAATTTCCTGGTGTCCCTGAGCCAGGATAATTTCCTGGTGTTCCCGATCCAGGATAATTTCCTGGTGTTCCTGATCTATCTGGATATTTACCGTATGACGGACTACCTGAGTCACCACTTCCACCTATCAAAGGTATAAGAAAAGGATTGTTTCCTTCTGGTATCGGCTTTTCTTCATGAGGGATCACATTTCTATCATTGTTGCTATATCCAGGCTTAGGACGATTCCAACTTGAATCGAGAAAAGGATTTCCTGGACCAATTGGTTTATTATTATCTGTATTTTCAATCCAAGGATTCGAATTGCTGCTTGGAGTACTGCCTAAACAATAGATTAAGATATAACTGACATTATATACATATTTTTACAGATTATTAATATATGTTTATGCAGATCAAAAGTTATATGTATTATTGAAATTTTGAGAAATTAATATATCGTAATATTTGAGAATATTTAATCATACGTATTTCATATAATTTACATGTGCTGAACTCTAAATGTATTTTTTTATGTGATGAATTGTTTCTGAATACAAATTTATTGTTACAAAAGATTTTTTTATAATATAATTTTTTTTTTAATTATACACTACTATTATTTTATAAAAAGTAAAAAATGTATAATTTATAAAAATGACAAAGATTTAATTAAAATTTTCAATTAATAATGCACATACTTCCAACTCTATATAAGAATGGATTTGCTGAATTCCATGACACAGGCCTTTCCGATGTTATACTTGCGCCTTCAATGAGAATTAAAATTTAGCTTTATCATATCTCTCTCTATATATAAATTTAGCTTAATCATATTTATAACTATCAAACAGCTAGCATGTGATATCTCTTGTATTATTTTATATATTACTTAAAGAATAAATATTAAAATATTTATAAAATAAGAAGGGCTACGAATCAAGAAAGCTTTCTTGGCTCGTATAACCCTTCTTATTTTATATTTATTTAATTTATTATTTGATTGTATATCATGTTTATTAAAATGTATATTTATTTAAATATTGTGTAAAATAACGTTAGCTGTCTAAATAGTTAAATATTTAGTTAATTTATAAATATTATTAATCTCATTTTTGTCGTACCTTGCGTTTCAGGGTAAATTGGCCTAATACCAGCTTCGGTATTATGAAGTGAATCTGGTCTATACGCTCCAATATTTGGAACATTTCCATCACCAGTTCCAGCGGGATAGTATGTTTTATTAACACCACTAGGACCTATTACTCCACCACACAATCCATGTGTTGATACGTTATCTTTTCCACTACAACCGCTGTTGCAATTATAATTCCCACAACATCCTCCACAATTACTACCTCCTTGCAAACCAGTGGTACCTCCGCAATTTCCACCTGGCCCGCATCCAGGTCCACTTCCAGGTCTAGGTTGTGCCTGACCTGGCCATATTCCACTTCCATCTCCTGGTTGCTTGCTAGGCCAACCTCCACTTCCTCTTGTAGGTTGTTCGGAAGGCCAAGTTCCACCTCCTTGAGGTTGCTTGGCAGGCAAAATTCTGTTAATACCTGGAGAATACGTACTAGGTGTAATTCCACTTCCATCTCCAGGTTTCCCACTAGTCCAAGGTCCAGTGCCACTACCAGGCTGTAGTCCTCTAGGCCAAGTATCACTTTCAATATTAGGATATGTATGAGGAACAGTTCCATAAGCAGGTTTAGTACTTCCGATAGAATCTTTGACCCCAGGAGTATAACTTGAACTTCCTCTGTACGCTGGTGTTGTACCATACAATGAGGTAGTCCTAGTTATGCTAGGAGTGCTGTATGTACCAGGAGACGTTCCAAACGCACTTGAACCAGCACTTGCAATTGCGCTACTACTTGCAATATTAAAATTAGGTTGTTTCGGTCCTGTTCTGTCGTATGGAGGAGATAATATAGAACTTGGGGTGCTAACGTGACTAAACGGAGATTTAGTTGTTCCAAATCCAGTATTTAACGTTGGAAATCCAGAATGAGGAGTACTTCCTGTACCATGCCAAGTGCTACTTCCGCTTTCAGTCTGACCTAACCAGGAAGTAGTACTTCCATAACTCGGTTTCGTGACACCCGGATGCTCATAAGTACCCAGTGAGCCTGGTGATTTTCTGGGAGCAAATAGATCAGTTTGAGGTCCAGGAACGGTTTTAGATGAATCGATTCTTTCATATGGTCCTTTAGTAGTTCCGATAGTATTTATTATAGTCGTGGGCGTATTATAAGGACCGGGTCTGGGTTTGTTGTAACCTCCTAGACCATAATAATTACTATCAATGTTTGAGGGTGCTTGATCTGTCTTTCCATATGGCGGCCCTTGCGGTGCTTGGGTATTTGCTGGCTTATGGAGATCAAATGGATGATCTGTACTTCCAAAGTTAGAGGTTGCTCCATAAGGGCTTCCAACACCAGATGTTACGCTTGCTCCAGCATAAGCGCCAGCATATGTGCCTGTACAAATAGAAGAATTATTTATATTAACATTCTAAAGAAATTTATTAATTATGTAATATCAGATATATACATATATTTCACCGTTTTTATCTGTATAAAAATATATAGTTATATTTTTTGCATTTTGTTATCCAATTTCTACATAATATTAAGTATTTGTACTAATATTAATGAGCAATAAGAATATATTGAATTATAAACACGCACTTTGCGTTCCTGGTTGTCCGTAAGGTCTATTCTGATATTCCTGCGGATTTCCGTAGCTTGGAGATATGGTACTTCCTGCATGTGGCACCGCGAAAGAACTGCTCGGGAATTGATTGCTGGGCCATCTTTGTCCGGGTTTTGTCGTTGCGTCGAAGTTTGGGACAGGTGCACCGGGTCTCTGCGATGAAGGAAATCTACCGTCGCGTCCACCGTCCCAAGAAGGTTTTGGCGAGGAACCAAAACTACCGGGTGTTGTTCCTCGGTTCCAATCTGGCCAAGAACTTGGTGTTGTTCCAAAAGCGCTCGGAGTTACGCTGCTGTAACCGGGTTTTGATGCATCAGCGAATGGAGTATTCCAGCTAAATCCAGGTTTCGGAGTACTTTCATAGCTACTGATTGGCCTCGAATATTCAGTGCCCGGATAATTGATACCCCCTAAAGAAGCCCCAGGGCTACCGCCTCCCCCATCAACATAGACACCCGTAGGTCCAGTCTTATGTACACCAGGTGGATGGGATCCTGGTTTGTGTCCTCTACCAGGACTATGATGATGCACTTTATCGGGTCTGTATTGCCCATCATCGCATTCATCCCCATCGTTTTCGTCTCCCTCCTCCTCTGGCTCATCCCGCTCCCAATATTCGTCGTTCTCCCATTTGCATTTAGAGCAGTCATCATTCTTATTATAGCCGTGACCTCCGCCTTTTATTCCATGATCATGGCTGGCGCCATGTCCCGAAGGCGTGCCGTAAGATTTTACACCACGGTTAGCATTGTTGTCTTGGGGAAAACCGGTGCTGTCGTAGCTACGAATTTCTTTATGCCTATCGTGAGCATCAGGAACATTTTCTGTGCCTTCAAGTACACTGGTGCTGCTTAATGCAGATCCCTGGTAAAAATTTTTCTCGTAATTTTCTATAAAATTTTTTTATAATTTTTCATATCAATTTATAAGTAAATGTATGAAATTATGGAAAAAAAATTACTTTCAAATGTATGAGAAAATATCAGAATTGAAATACTTTTATATAAGAAAATAAGAAAAAATACGACACATTTGAAAGAGGAAAATTTTAACAAATAATAACAAAATATAATAGAAAAAGTCATATTTTCTCATTATATTTGATGAGTATTTATGAATATAATTTATGAGACAGCTCATTGTGTGAGTATGATTTATGAAACAGATCATTCTATAAAGTATAAGTAAATATGATATATTATTTAAAAAATTATGAAAAATTATGAGAAAAATTTTTACCAGAGATGCACCGGCTCCATTGTATGCACCAGCTGATACACTATCTGAAAAAATTTAAAAAAAGAGCCATTTTTAATTGTTTAAACTATGATAATGAGCATACCTTTTCATCTCTTTGTTTCTTTTTTCTTTTTATTTATACAAAGTTTTTAAAATTACACACACACACACAATCGTCAAGTTATATATACTTCATGCACTTAATAAACATTTTATGTAATCTATTAACGTTGTCGCCGAAACATACTCACGTAAAATAATCGAGTATCATTGTAATAAATAAAGGTCCGAGTGTTGAAATTTATATATATAGTGCAATAGAAGAATATATATACATATGTATATAACTCTATTCTCACAGAAATAAAATTGACTGGATACACTTCTCATTTGTCTACAATAAATTTAATCTCGACACTTTCTGGACGAAGGTTGTAAATTTTTGTCAATAATTCATAACAGAAAATATTACATAATACACGTGAAAACAATTGTACTCCTCCGTAGATAGGCCAACAACCATATACGTAATTATGACGCGATGGCACCAAGGAGATGTGGCCTCCAATATTATTTATAAAGATGATTTCATTGAGTTGTACACAAAGGAGGAATAAATATACACATTAAAGGCATCGTTATTGCTTTCATTGTCTATTCGTGCACATGTATTTGAAATTGAAAAAATAATACAAGTTTGTAATTATAATTTTGACAGACTATGAATTAAAATCATTACAAATGTAATCAGATATAAAAAACATTTCTCCAAGCAGTTTTGATTACAAAATTATAGGCTCATTAATTATTATAAATTGCATATATTGTTGTAACTATATTAATAAATATCAATTTCTAAAATAATATAACTGTTTTAAAAATTGGTTAATAATATGTTTGGTCAAAAATAAATTACTTAATTTTAGAATCGTTTTATTTCTTAATTTACAATCTAAAAAATAGATATTTTTTGTATTTATCTCTATCTCTTTCTCATACATTGCAAAAGAAGAGACAGATAAAATAGTCACTAAAAAAAACTGTTTTAATAAATAGGTATAAGTATTTAAAAGAATAATTTTTCGTATAAATGCTCGTGCAATTATATTTTGATTTAAAAAATATGATCTGCCTGATTGAGCGCACAACAAATATTACGACACTAAAATAGATTTTACAATGTGAGAGACTACCTGAGCCGGCGAGAAACGCGCATGCGAAAAACACCACTAGAGAACATTGCAAGCTGCGGATCCACATCTCAGCGATCTCGGCAGAGGCCGACTCGCGAATGTTGCTTTACCGGTCGTTTCGTTTACACTGCGGCGCCGAGTGCCGATCCATTGCCAAGAGTATTCTGATCGAAAGCTCATATATATAATGAGGATATCCCCCAACAGTGAAAGGGACGCTACGGATCCCGAACGTCGCCGCGAGCGATCTGCGAAGGTGGCATCCTTAGCAGCCAGAGACATATTATCGTACATTGTCGAGCAATGAGTAATTATATTGTTTCTACTATTTACTACTACTAGACAATCAGATAGAAACAGTAAATGCGATGTAATAAAACGATGGAACTGGTTTGAGACGGTCCATTGCTGCCGGAGATGACTACGTCATCGTTCTTTAGGAGTTTCCCCGAGAGAGACTTCAATGCTTGTCACGTTTATACATCCTGTATGGCATGCTATGAGGACATGCTGCGAATCTGTGCACATTTTGTATTAATCTCGTACAAGGAGCTCTCTCGAAGACTTTTTCGTTTATCGTATCTTCTACCAAGATATCAATATTAATTAAAAAAATATACAACATATTCGAGGCTTTCACAGGTATTTTTTCTTCAATTATACCAGAAGGTTTGCGGCAAAAACATTTGCCAATGTTTCGTGATTAATAATGAAGAAAGACACGGCGATAACCCGCAAACCTTCTGGTATAATACAACATATTCATTAAATATATATCATTTTTTATTCAATTAAATGAATCTGAGTCTTTTAAATGACTTACTATAAAATAATAGAATTTACTTTTTCCCCCCTTCTAAGAACAAAGATACTTATTAAAAGTTTTTTGATATTTAAATTAGCTATTGTAAAAACCTGGTAAATATCAATAAATTTCCGTCTAACCTATAGAACACTATTTATATTTTTTATCTATTTATAATATATATGTGTATATATATTTATATTTTATAAACGTATGTTTTTTAATTCTTCAAATGTTTATCATATTATACAGTATACATACAACTATCAATAATAGAGTTCTATCCTAAATTTCAAAATAAAGTATACATTTTATCTAAAATAGTCGTTTAGGTTTACAAATTTACATTCATACTTCAATTTTAAAGATATTTTATCGTTAAAATCTCATAATTTTCATCACTAAACTTTGTATTTATTAATCAATTCTCCTCGATGAAAGAAATGATCATTACTGATTTATTGATTTGCTATTTGAAACGCAATTTGTGAAATGTCATGTATAAATCTAACATAATCATAAATAACAAATCGTTTTCATTGCGTATACGTTGCAGCTTACAATTAGATATGTTTGTGTCTACTGAAATTATTAAATTATTACTTCAAAAGGTATGCTGTAATTATTGTCGATTACAGTGCTTACATGTTAATTGCAATTGCAAGTCTCATATACACATATATAATACGCATTAAAAAATATAAATTCTCAAAATTAATTGATCGACTTCGACAGTTTCTTTAAATAATTACCATTAAATTCATTTTTTCCAATCACGACTATTTTTGTTTCGCTGATGATGGTTTGTCTCGAATCATTTTTATTCTTAGAAGAATCCAGTAAAAAATCTATGTCATATTTATTCTATTATATAATGCCATACGCCCCTATTTTCTATTTATTAATATACAACTCCCATGATTAGATTAGAGTATCACAAATTGTACATGCAATGCATTTCAATAACAGAGACTTTTCGGTGAATCATTTACGTCGGAATTCTTCTCGCATTGTGTATGCACGTGCAAACTTCATATAAATGTCGCAGAATTATGCGATCAGTATGCGCGCTACACGTAAAGAACAAAGACGAAATTACAATTTGTCGTGTAATAATACAAGAATAATAATAATAGCAATATCCGCAATCGTGTGTAAGTATTTTTTAAATTTATATGTCTCTTATTATATATTCTATATACCGATATTCTGAATGATAAAGTACAATTATAATTGGGGGAAAAAACGCAGGGTATAAAAATACACAGTCACAAAACGTATAACCGCCGTGATGCAGAAGCATGCTTAAGATGTTATCAAGAGAAACGAAGATTTCAATTTCCTTATTATTACGGCGTGTTACATCCGTGTTAACAGATTAATCGTACGATCAATGAAAATTCATGCAATACCGGATGCAGAATAATCTTAGACTTTAGAGGATACCAACGCACATAATAATTTGTCTGTCAAATTAAGAAGATTGCTATGCCGTTTTCTTAAAAAAAGGTTTAATTGTTACATTACACTTACGGTACTCTTCCTTTTCTTTCTTAAAAGTAGGTTTTATGAATAATTTTAACAAAATAATACAAAAAACTTCAAATTTAATTCTTTATATTAATATAATGTAAAAGCTTCAAATAGAAATATAATAATTATTTTAAAAATACATGGACAACTTTTATATATAGAAATATATAAATATATTTATAGTTTAATCTCTAATTTATGTACAAAATACAATTTTTGAAAACAGACATTTTTAATCTATTATTAAAAAAAGACAATCTCTTTCTTATAGAGTCGCAGTTTTACCGATTGTTATATTAAATTTAATATATGAGAACAAAATTAAACAAACTGATACTCAAATTTCAACAAAATACTAAATTTCTATAATAAAATAAGTTAGATTTAATAATAAAAAGCAGATAAAAGCATACATTATCAAAAGAACACAGAAATCATGATGTCATCGTGATCTTATTCGTCGCTTATAAATGACAAATGAAATCATTACGACGTGTCCTATGATATCATTATGACTCTGCGTTCTATTTAAACCATTGTGATTACATTCCACAACCCAAGAAACATATTAATTAAGTGGAAAAATCAAAATGACTTTATTTTAACGACGTAAAAATCAAAACGATGATTATTTTATTACAAAATGACTAATTAAGAACCAAAATTGAAAGTCATTTTGATTTTTGTTAGTTTTTATATATTTCTTGGGATGCATTAATATTAAATCCTCGAACGCGCGCGCGCGCGTAGAATACGTATAGCGCACGTCAATATTGTATAATATTAAGATATATACAATATAATTCTAAATATATTTAGAATTATAAACTTTTTCTTAAAGATTTCAATAATGATAAAAAGCGGTCTCAAATACTTGCGTGACTATTCGCGCCTCCCCCTGATTTAGAAATTTAAATTTCCTGCGTTTGTGCAACGGCATCGATTCGAGACGCGAGAATCGATTGATAGCGAACTGCAGCGCCAAGTTCACGTAGGTGGAGACTACTGGCACTACTGGTGAGTTGGTGACGCAGTTCCCGGTAATCCCGGTGAATTTCTTTTTACGTTAAAGAAAAGTTTTTGTTCGTTCATCGTAGAGTGGCATCGTAGAGTGGCACGTACACGTAAGTGAAAAAAATAATCTTATCAACTTCTACTATTCACCTTTATTATACGTGACGACTGCTTTTCCAAACGAAACGCAACGATAAAACACGTTGGAATGCGACAATAATTGTTTCCATCGCGTACTTTCCGGATAGAAAATTTTTCGATTTTAACACTTTAAGTGTCGAGAATTTAGATACTCGCTCGCACTGAAGGAAGCTCCAATCGTCGCCAATTTTTTTATTACGACCACATAGGAAAAAAATCATACACATTGCATTAACTATAAGACTATAACTTTGCACCTAACCCTATTCTCAAGCACGTTGAACTACTTGTGTACCTTCTTATTGTTACATGTTATTTCAGATATAAAGATTTAGTACCTTGCTAAGATGGCAGATTCTGACGATGAGTACGATAGAAAAAGACGTGATAAATTTAGAGGTGAGAGGACTGAGTCATATTCACGAGAGCGCAGAGACGATCGTAGGCGTGATGACTGGGTCGATAGGTAGATAATGTATTATATGCATCTAATCTTATTGCATTATTGTAACTTTTATAGGCAACAAATATAAAATTTTTATTTTTTTTTTCTAATCTATTAAAAAATCTATGCTGTATCTTCTTATATCAAAAAGAATTGTACATAATATATAAGCTGCTTATATAATTTTTTGTTATGCTTTTTTTATTATGCTATTTTTGCTATTACTGTTCTAGTTATACTGATAGTGATTCTTATAGAGAATGGTCCAGTCGCCCTAGGCAACGTCCAGATTATCGAGAATATCGAGGTGGTGGAAGTGGAGGTCGTGATCGTTACAGTCCTGCTAGATCTCAAGATATGGGACCACCTATGAAAAGAATGCGATTTGAATGGGACGACAGGCCGAGATATGGACATGAATATTACGGTGGAAGCGGTAGCGCCGGTGGTGGCGCCGGTGGTGGAGGTGGTGGTGGAGGTGGTGGTGGTGGTGGTAGTGGTGGTGGTGGTGGTGGAGGAGGAGGAAATTCTTGGAGCTCAGATAATTATGCCTCTCCTCACCATGGCAACCATCACTATGGCAGCCATAATAATAGTAGCAGGTTCGTTTGTTTTGTTATAACCAAGTTTGATCAAGTCTTTTCTGAATTTTGTTAGACTCTTATGACAAATATAATAAATGATGAAGAGAGCAGGATTTATGAGGATTCCGCCAAAACGGAGTCGTTTGACTCCAAAATTATTAGCTAAATTAAGGTATTTACATTTATAAAATGCAAAACCCTCACTAAACGCAGAAACCTATACAATTATTGTTTCTCTTCAGAAATCTTCTAGAAATTTCTATTTAAAGAGAAAAGAATATATAAATTCCTATTTAATGACAAAAATATTAATGCACTAATGTTTGCATTAAAATTATCTAACTAGCTATATAATAGTTATATAAGAACAAACATGTTGTATGGTAGATAGACTATTGTATTATAAATCAATAGTTATTATGTTTATATATATTATATACAGGGAATGGAAGTAACTCGTTACTTGTAACGAAGTTACAGTTACAAGTTACTTTTTTGGTAACTTTACTGGTAACTGCGTTACTTTCTTTTTTTGGTAACTGTAACGGTAACGAGTTACATTTTTTGGGTAACGGTAACGAAATTTACAGTTACTTTTGTCGTTACTTTGCACACGATTGAACACGGTTCGATTGGATACATGCTATTTACAGCGCTTATCAATAAGACTTGAAAGCCCTTAGACATTCGGCCGTATGATTCAGTAATTATTTTACACTTCTATCTTCTATGTAATACATAGGACATACAAATATTTCAGTTTGCTGCATATTTTACAGGTTTTAGAATTACAAAATTGTGTTTAAAAAAAATTAAAAAATAAATTAAATAATAGTAAAATGAGAATGGCTACGAACCCAAAAGCGAAACAGTTTAAAAGACGATGACAATAAGTGTGGAAACGTCGTTTGTTTTTATCTTGTTTTATCCATGTTGTTGTTCTAATATATATTTATACATTTAATTACATTGTCATCGTCGTTCTTATCGGAAATAAACTGTTTCATTTTTAGCTCGTAACCCTTCTCATTTTACTTTTATTTAATTTATTATTTGAGCCATTCTACATTGTTTTTTTTTTTTTTAATAAAACTATATATATATTTGTCAGTATTACATATAAAAAAAAATGCAAAAGTACATTTTTAAATTGATTTTAAAAAAGTAACGGAAAAGTAACGAAAAGTTATTTTTCAAGTAACGGTAACTGTAACGAGTTACTTTTAAAAAGCGATAACTGTAACTGTAACTAGTTACATTTTTTACTCGGTAACGAGTAACTGTAACTAGTTACTTTTAAAAAGTAACTTTCCATTCCCTGATTATATATTAACATGCACAGTATATTTTTGATGTAATTGTTTTCAGTCGAGAAGTTGCAGGAAATTTCAGTAATTCAAATATTGAGACCCAGCCACCCATGATGTCATTCAAAGCATTCCTTGGTACCCAAGAAGATACGATTACTGACGAGGAGGCGATTAAACGTTACAACGAGTACAAATTGGAATTTAGAAGGCAACAGCTCAATGAATTCTTTGTCGCCCATAAAGACGAAGAATGGTATATTAATTCTTATATTTGTTTTCATACATGTATATTTTGGGGATTGCATCATTATATTATTTAGGATTGAACGATTTTATCATAGCATCTTTGATAACAAAATAGAATTTATTTTTACAATGGCTAAAATGCTATTTTTTTATCTCATGAATTATTGAACAACGTTATTAAAATCATAATTATATAAACAATCAATACTTTTGAGTAATGCCACTGTAGGAAATCAGTCAGGTGGAACTCCGTCCATGCATGTACGTGGATACATGCCTGGAAAAAATAGAAGACGAAGATTTATAATCTTTGATAAATTGCAGATACAATATATTGTAGCTAATTTCAAACAATATGACCAGCTTTGTCTATCCCTACAGCAAATCGCCGCCATCGTCTTATACCTTGGGTCATCTTGCTCGTTTATTTTCTCGTACGATATTTTATGAATTTCGCGTCTCGCGCATCGCTGAAGACATAAGGTGCCTGTTAGGTAGCTAAATAGATTGCGAGCTGGGCGCGCAAAGCCCAAATATTGCTCGCGTAGGCCGCGTTCTAAACCCGTTATTTATTTTTATATTCGAGCATACACTGTCTTTGTTGATAAGACTATGTCGAAGAGAAAACTGAATGCGAGTAGAAATATGACTACAGGTGAGGCTCTACTCTGAGTTGATATTTCCGACCATATTTAACCATTTGAGTGCCGAAGATAATCATAAAAACTTGTGCAAAAAATGCCAAGGAGCACGTTCGCGCGTTTTCTGTTGCATATTAAAAAGTATCATAATAAATATCATAATAAGTAAAAATAAAATTACTTAGTATATATAGTTCTCTATACCTATGTACAGTTCTTTATCTAATTTTAATAAATTGAAAGAAGACATTTTGCGATTGTAAAATTTAATCAAATTCTGAGAATTGTAGTACAAACTAAGCATATTATCAACTATGGCATATTATCTTACTATGGCATTTATTAGCACTTTTTGACATGAAAAATGAGCAGCGCGATCGCGCTACATGGCACCCGAAATATTTAAGGTATATTTTCGAGCATTATGAATACAGATTTTTAAATTATAAAACAACAATTCAAAGTTAATTGAAACTTGTATAACTCAAGAAATTTTTTATTTATGACGATCTATTTCTACAGAATTATAACTTTAAAACTTACTAATGTTTCATTTTTCACGTGGGTACTTTGTTTTATGCGCGCTTTGCTGTATATAAATGTAACATTATGTAAGTTATAACTTATAAAATAGGAAATATACATGAGGGAGGGATTATAATTGATATAATATGATACTGTAAAATTTTTACTTTATGGATATATGCATGTGCATGCATAATATGAGGAAGTAAAACATATCTGCTTTTTGATTTTTATCTTTTATGTTATATTAAAAAATTACTTTATAATGTTTTACATACCTCATATCTGCATATCTCATAAAAAGATCTATATTTTCATCCGCGTTGCCTTTCTTAAATTACAGAACTAGCTGCATCTCTAATACGTATGTTGTTTCTATTCTGGATTTGTTTAATATCATTATATGTATAAATATATGATATATAAATTATTTCATGAATATCCATTTATCGCATTTTTTTTCTCTTGATTGCCAGGTTTAAAATAAAATACCATCCTGAGGAATCAGTAAAGAGGAGAGAAGAGCAAGTATCAGCGCTTAAGGTAACTACAATGCAACACCAAATTTATTTCCTAATTCTACCATTAACATATTTGCCCAGTTGACAGAAATCTTAAATTTTATTTCTATTTTAGAAACGCGTGGAAATTTTTCTGGAATTGCTAAAGTTAGGAGACATAGACAAGGTGTCTGTTGATGCCGATCAAGCGGATTCATTGCTGCATCTTTTAGATGCAGTGGTTATTAAACTAGAGGGAGGAACAGAAGAAGATTTACAGATTTTAAATGTGAAACCATTTAAGCTTATAACTAAAGACGTTCTGAAGGAAAAGGAAGATCAAAAAAGAAAATCTACAGAGAAGAAATCTGAAAATAGGTATTTTATGATATTAGATATTTTGGGAAAGATAGATTAAATATGAACAGAAATAATGTATTAGTACTGTTAAATAACATTAATTATTGTATGAACTTTATTTTTAGCGAGGAAAATAAGGTGGACGACTCACAACATGACGAGAAAGACCTCAAGAATGATCAAAATGCTAATATGGAAGCTGAAAGCTCAGTAAAAGATGACGATGCAGTATCTGACTCTAACAAAAACAAGGAAAACGAAGATGAAGAAAGTAAAAATTTAAAAGAAACTGCTGATAATGATAAGCCTCGTATGTAAAATATTTATTTTATATAGAGATTTTTTTCATTCGCATATATACGTTATAAACTATTTTATTACAGCGGAAAAATCAGAGAAATCAAGAAAGCGTAAACGTACCGATAGCAATAGTAGCAGCAGTAGCAGCAACAGCAGTAGTTCCTCTGGTAGTGACAGTAATAAATTAGATACACCGAAAGCAGAAATGCGTAAGTATAATTAAATTTGTATGCTTTGTGAAAATGTTAAATTGTCATTAGAATAGTATATTCGTATTTGTTTTTTGTAAACCAATTGTCATTTCAGCTGTCAACGTGAAGATAGAAGCTAGTAATGAAGATGTCGATGAAAAAAACATTAAAGTAGAGAAACAGGAAAGTAAAACAGAAATGGAAGCAAAAAATAATAAAAAGTCTACAATTGAACCAGAAGCAGTAATCGATTTAGCTAGTGAAGATAAAGAGAAAGAGCCTAGAGCTTTGCACAAAACCAGTAGCATCTTTCTTCGTAACTTGGCGCCGACCATTACCAAGGCAGAAGTCGAAGCTGTTAGTTGAAATATTCTTAATTAATAAATCCTGTAAAAGCTTTTGTTAATATTTAAATAATTTACATCTTTATTTTGATCTGTCTTTTTGCATCAATAATAAATACCGACATCTATAATGTAATACAATTATATAATTTGTTTATTGAATAGATGTGCAAGCGATTTCCTGGATTCTTACGTGTGGCTATAGCAGATCCACAGCCGGAAAGACGATGGTTCCGTCGTGGCTGGGTTTCGTTCGAGCGTCAAGTGAACATCAAAGAAATCTGCTGGAGTTTAAACAACATTCGAGTAAGTTTACTCGTATCTGCATTCATTTAAAAAAAAAAAAGAAACAGATACTTTTAATTGCTATATCTCTTACATAGCTACGTGATTGTGAGCTTGGTGCAATAGTAAACAGAGATTTATCACGACGTATTCGATCAGTCAATGGTTTAACATCTCACAAGCAAATAGTCAGACATGATATTAAACTTAGTGCCAAAATTGTTCACAATTTGGATAATAAAGTGGGATTATGGAGGGAAGAAAAAAAAGATGACAATACAATAAAACAGGAAGAAAACAAAGAAAATACAACCACTCAAAGTAGCAACGAAGTTGAACAAGCTGTAAGTAAAATTGCATTTATATATGTTATCGATAGAAACGAAATGTGTCAATTATATAAAATTTTACATGGTATTTTAGGCTTTCGGATTGTCATCTAAAAATCCAGTATTGAAAAACATAACAGACTACTTGATAGAAGAAGCTTCAGCTGAAGAAGAAGAATTACTAGGTATGTCAGGTGAACAAGAGGAAGGTCAGTTAGGCGGCGATGGAGATAGTTCAATCGAGAGAGATCCAGTTCTAATTGAGGTAAATTATAAACTTAAATAATATGGTGGAAGATCAAATCATAGATAATAATTTAATGAAAAAAAAGTACGTAATATATTATATTTTATATTCATTAATAAAATATAATATGTTCATTCTCACAGGTATTAGACAGATTAGTGTTGTACTTACGGATTGTTCATTCCGTTGATTATTACAATCACTGCGAGTATCCAAACGAGGACGAGATGCCAAATAGATGCGGAATAATGCATGTGAGAGGATGTCCACCCACTGCCAAGGTCTCAAGTGCAGAATTATCGGAATATTGTCGCAACTTTGAAAACAAAATGTCTGCTTTTCTACAACCAGTTGCTACTTTATCTAACGAAGATTTCGATAAACTAGGCGCAAAAAATGCTGAAGCGTATCCTTTTCTTCTGTGTATTATTAATTATTATTATTATTATTATTATTATTATTATTATTATTATTATTATGTTTAAATATAATATTGTACAATATAGAAAGCATGAATCTCTGAAAAATTGATGAACCACAGTTGTCCAAAATTTTTGGTATTGACGTATATCGGTATTGATGCATATACAATATTATTTTCTTCTTTTTATCTCAAGAAAAAGAAAGGCAATAGGAATAAACGCTAACACGCCAGTAACCAAAATTACACATCTTTGACACTGATTTAACTTAATCGTCATTTTTTCAGATTTATACTTTTCATCGTTATTTAAATAATATTTTCTTAATATATGTAAATAGCGAAGTCGAAAAATTTGTTCAAGCCAATACCCAAGAATTATCGAAAGACAAATGGTTATGCCCTCTTAGCGGGAAAAAATTTAAAGGACCTGATTTTATCCGTAAACATATCTTCAACAAGCATTCTGAGAAGGTTGCTGAAGTGAAAGCGGAAGCTGAGTACTTTAACAATTATTTAAAAGACCCAAAAAGGCCTCAGCTTCCTGAGCATCCTGGCAACAAGGGTCCGTTAAGAGAAGGAACACGGGACAATTTTGCGCCATATGGTTGCAGTTCGTAAGTACAAGAATTACTGGTAATTAAAAACACTTGAGAAATAAATGCTATTGTTATCACGATATATATATCGTGTGCGTGCGTGCGTGAATGTGTGAATAGTGTATATAGTATATATAGTATAAAAATGCGATTTGATCCACTTTTGTGAAATACTATCAACGATAACATTGAAATAACATGAAATAATGTCATTAAGGTACTCAACGCAAACATCCACAAATATTTCTAGATTCGGAACTTACAGTAGTGGATTTGGCAGTAACAGAAGCAATTATGGTTCTGGTTATGGTGGTGGATTTGGATTTAGTGCTCCACGATCTAATCGTGGCGGATTTAATCGAGGGCGGTAAGACAATACCTTTTTTATGTTTCAATGCGATTAATAAAATCTGCAGAGAAGTACTTTGAGATAATCGCATGGTTGAAGAATTTATAAAGAGACTACACAACATTTAATTTTCTTTGATACAAATTATATTGAGTTGAGATAAGATTGAAGACATCGATAGCCTAATCTTGGCCCATTCGAGTTAATACATTGAACATGGTGATACAATGTTTTACAGGGCTGCTCCGGATACTACATCAAGACCTATTGTTAATTATAATGACTTGGACCAGCCGGACATGGACTTGTTTTAAGTTTTGTCAAAATCTCGCGAATAATTTCAGTTCATCATGAGATTAAGCAATTATAAAAATGCTAATACCATTATAGATTCTCTATGCTATGTACTCGATCACGTAAAGCCCAATCTACAATTGCGTAAACGTAGTTGTAGTTGTAAGAATTGACTAATCACAGTTGAATACGAGGAGAATGTTTGACTGTCATTGGTCAATTCTTATAATTACAACCACTTACAACTACGTTTACGCAATTGTAGATCGAGCTTAACACACCATTAAAAAAATGAAATGACAAAACTAATGCAACCGAAAAATTACTACAAAATTAGCACAATTTTTTAAATGTTATTTATAATATAAATGAAATTTATCTAATGCGCATCAAGATCCAATATTATATACTTAAAAACAAATGGAAAAAGAAATCTACATGTGCATGTGTGTATATTCAATATATACACACTGATTAATAGAGAGCGCGCGCACGCGTTTTTTTAATTAAATATACATTTTTAAAAATAAATATAAAACCAAAATATAAAAAAAATATGATTAAAACCTATTTGAGCTTTATTTATTATAGAAAACAGACGCATCTCCGGTGCATTTTTTTTACTTATAACTAAATAAATAAAGCCTATTACCTATGATATTTTTAAACTCTATAATCTCTTGAAATATTAACATGTGATAAAAAAATCATCCTATATGTAACTTTTATACAAACGTACAGTCCGAGCTAAAATGAATGCAAGGATCTATTGATGCTGCAAAAATTTATAATATGAATAACAAATAAACCCATCTGTGTGTTACTCTAACGACTTGTTATTTTATTTTGTCCCATTTCCGTTTAAACCTTATGTCCGGTTGGTCGTATGTCATGGAAAATCCTGACGTTATATGTCAGTAGCCATTATATAATATTACGTGTAACATGAACAAAAAAAACGAATTTTTAATTATTATTTTTAATATTGCATATGTGCAGTCTTTTAACCGACTTTATTGTATAGCTATTGTGTATGAGAGGAAAATTTTAATTTTAATGTACACACATCTTCCAAACATATAAATACACATATACATTATACATATAATAGAATCAACAATAAATTTACATATACTTTTAATAATTGTTTTATTTATATATTTTATTGTTATATTATTTATCTTGTATGTTAGTTGTTTTGTATATATATGTATATATGCAATAATATCGATTTTTATTTATCACTTTTCTAATATTTAATATTGCAGTGGTGATTTTCGACCAGTCATACATTATCGAGATCTCGATGCTCCGCGGGAACCAGACGAATTCCTGTAGGATGATTAAAAGAGATATACTGATCGATATAAAATATATAGATGCTGCTTAGAATCACTTGAAACAGCAATTTTTTTTTTTCTGTAATGTAAGTCATTCACTAGTGTGTACACATTGCATACCTGTGTACATATATATATCTACAATTATTAATTTCTAAAATAAAATTAGTTGTAGTAAACATGTATGAATATTCAATATTTTATTAAAAAAGAGGCTTTTGAGGGAAGAAAATGTGTTACACACATAGTTTATATACAAAAGAATAAAATTCGAAACATTAATCAAATTGAGTGAAAGAGTAAAACATCCAAATCAAACTATATATCATTCATAATTCGTGACAATATTTGTGTATATACGATATGAAAATCTTAAGTTATAATTGGGCCTTGGCAAATTTTCATTCATAAGTCGTCATTCAATCTCAATATTTGTCAGTGAAACGGTTTCTCGAGATAATTAAGAAACATAAATTGATCGATTCCCGTCAGAGTTACAATAGTGTAACTGGACAACGGTGTATCTGTATAGACAAGCAAACCATGAATCGCAAATAGTAATAAGAATCCTTTCTGCCGACCAACAAATTTCGTTTATCTCATATAAATTACAAATTATGTGTAGCGTATCTTAATATAAAATACATTATATACTTTATGTATTACTTGAATTTTGTAGTGTTTTTAAATAAGTAGATTTAGATAACAAAATGTGTGTTACATTAAATCATTGTTGATAACAATATATTCCGCATAAAATTGATTTTTCTTTTTATGAAAAAAATTGATTTACATAACATTCATAGTGCTCTTTTATAATATACATATATCTTAATGGATGAGTGTAGTAAGAAAATTGTAAACCAAGTCCCCTCCTTGACATGTACACTAAAGTAAATAAAAAAATTCTATTCTATTCTACTCTATTCATACGTATGCTTAATAGTAACACAATAAAAGGATCACAACTTGCCAATGTATTATTACTTTACAATTATGAGATAAAGGAGCAAAGTGCGAAAGGATATACATATATGCATAGCACTCTAGATTCAATAAATAAAGTGATTTAATATATATATATATTTTCTGTCTCTATACAACACGCTATATACATTACGTACATTTATTTGTATAAAATACTGTATTTGATCTCTCTGATTGGCAATGTTTTCCTTCATGTATAAACACTAAACCGATCTTTGCAGTGTATCTCATCCGAGCCATCTCCACAATCGTCAAATCCATTGCACTTCATTCCTTTCGTAATACATCTATTATTTCTGTATAATAGAAAAATTTTATGTGGATAAAATAACATATTAAATAAAAATTTCTTTTCTATTCTCTTTGTAAAAGTATTCTTATTTTTTCCAAGATGTAAAAATATGCAATGTGCTGAATTCAAAAATTCAATAAATGTTCCTTTCAATAAAGATCGAAATATATTTAAAAATATCAAAAATTAAAATATTCGATACATTTAATAGTACAGTTACAATTATTTCATAAAAAAAATTAAAAGATTTATTATTTAATAATCTATAAATGAAGTTAGACCTGTAAAGGAAAAATCAACTAGACACGTTAACAATAGAAAAGAATGTGAATTTAAAACGAAAAATTTAATTTCATAAAAAGAAAAAAGATATCTATTCTAAGATATTTTATTAAGAGAATATATTTTTTAAATTATTGCTTCTCTCTCTCTCTCTCTTTTATATACGGAAATTTTTAAATATTGACTTACTGGCATGTAAATTCCTGTTTATTGCATCGCCCTTGGCATCCATGAGGTTCGTCTGTTCCATCGTTACAGTCCGCCAGCCCATCGCAAAAACGATCTTTTTGTATACATTCCCCATTGATACAAGTAAATTCGTCTTTTTCTGAGCAAACTAAATCGAAAATAAAAATTATTACTTAAACTAGTTATTTTTTCGGTAATTTGTGTTTGCTTAAGTATTCAATAACTTAAAAAGAGATTTTTAATTATTTTTAATTCCGATTTTGCTAGAATTATCTTTAAGTTACTCTTTTAGAAAATCAACTGCCTTGAATATTTAACAAACAAATCATAAATTTGTATACCTAATTATTTGCATATTTATATAGGAAACTATCTTTTTTTTATCATTTATTTATTTAGAAACTATCGTTTTTATCTTTTTTTTTTTTCTAGAATATTCGAGTCCCATATGTGTATGTAACAAAAATATGTAAATACATTCTTTTAATAAATGGGTTAGTTTGTGGGTATATCGAATGTTAATATTATGCAAGAAATCGTATAAACAATTTCACCGTTCTATTAATGAAATCGTGCATTATTAAGGATTCGGCGTGCAGAAATTATACAAAATATACATGCATTTCAAATATAAATATGTACTCACACCAACCAAGATCATGACCTACAAAGGAAACAAAGAAAAAAGGTATGAAAAGGATCTTCAAGTGATGTAAAAGGGAAACTATGAATAACTTTTCTGTTTGTAATTTTATAGAAAATATCCTATCTTCTTTTTTATCTATATATTTCATAAAGACGTTAAATGTCTTGGGAATATGTCTGAAGAGTATTTGAAAGGTGATCAAGAAAATATAAAAGTAAACCTTATTACAAATAATATTTTTAAAAAGATTGGTAATACTTTTGTCATGGCATCTACCCTCACTTCGCTGCAATAAAATTTAAAAAAGAAACCATATCACTTGGCGGATTTTTTAAATTTTAGATTTTGATCAAAATTTGCGTCCCTATAATCTAAGAAAATCTTTTACCATATAAAATATAGCGTAACATTTTTGTACATACATTTCGTTTGTACATTACGACTATTATTATCGCGATAAAACGCTGGAATGCTCACCTAACGTGCAATTAATCTCGTCAGTTGCGTCCCAGCAATCTATCTTTCTGTCGCATCTCCTCTCCAACGGAAGGCAGGAAGTCTTATTACCACACTGAAAATGCGTCTCCAGATTGCAGACTGAAAAAGAACGTGTAGTACTATCTATGATAACATTCTGCTTGTATTTTCTACTTGCGTAGTTTATATTTGCATACCTCCGTACTCATATTAAATATCAAAGCTGTTCTCGATATGAAATCAAATAAGTAAATTGTTGGATTCTTTGTAATAAATTATAAATATAATTTATTACAAAAGTATAACCCGTCTCAATCGTGAAAACAAACATTAAATAATAATAAGAATTAACGATAGTATGAAAGCTAATTTTTACAGTAATATGAATATTATCATCTTATCGTACATTTCTTGTTCATGCTAATAGTTTATTTATATCGCTTTTAAAAATAATCTTGCATACTCATAGTTCTGCGAATATACATTCTATACATCAAAGCTGTATAAAATCTCTTTAACTCAGAAAATAATTTTGTATGTTTGTATTTCATTACAGCTTGCGTATCCTATTGTTAGCTCGATGGCATTCATAATTTATATATATATGCATACATAAATATATGTAGATATATATCACTTTTTATTAAATTCCATCAATCAATATCGAATGATTTTAATTCGGAATTGTGCTTTAGCTTTAACAAAAAATATGATTGGAGCGATACAGAAGTGAAAACAGACAAACCGAAGCCTCGCAAATAATAGTAAAGAAGAGGAAAGCCGATAATAGAAAGTTATAGGTCACTACAAACTAGGGCAATGCAGTATATTTGAACAAGAGACAAATCGCATGTGAATGGACACGACCGGTTTACAATATTCAAGATCACGAACGAGCAATATTCACATTTATATCTAATATTATGCCATTGATTGATAATTATGTTTTTATGTAATTATAAAATACTTAAAACGTATAATTCTCCACTTTCTTTTATAATTATCACGATTACGAATTAGTTCTAATAACCCAAACACTTTTAATTGATGTTTCTTACTATAAAATCCATCATTTTCATTAAAAAGATCCCAGATTTGTTTTAGAATCTTATCATTTGGGAAAAAGCTAAATAAAATAAAATAATCTCAAAACCCATGGATTATCTCCGAGTTCAGATTCTCTATTAAACGCTAAAGTTTTGCGAATATTGCCACTCACATCAAGAGGATAATCCACGAAATGCTTCTGAATAGAAATTGTAGAAAGTACCAATAATATGTGAAAACCTCAAAAACATTCAAAACTCATTTGTAATAAAATATAAAATCCCGTAGTTTCAAATCTCTCTTATACTAAAGAGAAACAAATACGTAGATCGTTTCAACTATAATTTTTAATTTATATCTACCGCAATCATACTCGTCCGAATGATCGTAGCAATTCATATGTCCATCGCAACGCTTATCCAAGGGGATGCACATCACATTGGAGCAAGTCCATTCGTCATCCAGACAGAAAAAACGTTCAACCTTTTCGCATCTTTAATAAAAATAAAAAATCGTTAAAGTAGATGACAGATTGATTATAAATTAAATTGAATGAAGGAAATTTTAATTAAATCGAATCTCTATGTCTCTAAGAAGATGAAAATAATGAAAATGAAGATTTATCGTAGTTTCTATACGAACATTTTACAAATGCGTAAATATATCTTAGATCATATTTATCATTTACGTAGCTATTCTTATAACTCGTGTATAAAATATCTTGTATAAAAACATATTTCAGAAAGTAATAATAATAAAAATAATATACATATTGTATTTTACAAAATTATTATATATATATATATTAAATAGTTATAACAATTATAAAATTAAAAAAAGATGATATTTATATTATTAGGGGAAAGTCACCGATACTGACATAAATCTTCTAAAGTGACACCCCTTGTTTCTCAGAAACTAATCTTTGCATCTTATTAATACTAATAAAAACATGATTTATTTAGTTAATTAAAGAAATACGAACTTATGATTTATATGTTTGTGGCTTATTTTTATACCGAATCAGCTAAAAACGAATTCTACAAATCCGAGAAAAAAATTTTTACGATATTCTTTTGTGTGATTTAAATAATAGTGACTGTATTATTGATAATATTATGTCATTTTAAATGCTTATAGTTTCATAAATTAGTTTTCTTTATAGAATAGGATATATCTTTATCCTATAGAAATATAGGCATTACTGTCTACTATATCAGTTTTGGAACCCATTTTGTCAAACCCTCATTTTTGCTTACCTTACGGAAAACTTAATTATTATAAAATTGGAAAGAGTATTATAAAAACTGCTTGTACTATCTGATAGAAGACACTTTTTAGTTTAAGCTTATGTTTTTGAAATTGTATTTTTACTCTTAGTCTAAGAAATATTGTCTAAAAATAAAATGGTATGTCAGTATCGGTAATTTTCCCCTAATATAATATTGATATCAGATATAGTAATGATAGTTAATGTCTCCCTTTTTTTGAGTTACTCGTCAGTGATTGACGCTTAAAAAAGACTAGTTGTTATCTACTAATAATAGAGTGACTCCCGACGCTATCAATAAAAAAAAAAACAGCGACAAACCTGAATGCGTCCACGTCGAGACGATGACATTTCTGCCTACCGAAGGCGCAAAGACCACCGCATCCGGTGGGATCGTCGCGATCATAGGCTCTCCTACATATCGGCACTGCTTCGCCGAAGGTGGCAACGCACACCTCGCCCTCGAAGCAATCATCGCAGTATCTCGTCGCATTAATAACGTTCTGACTCGCAGCTTCCGTTTCCACGCCTTCGCTTGACTGCGAAGTGCTTCCCGGAAATGACAGATTGCCGCTTATAGGGGCGTTCATGGCAAACATACCCTCGGCAAACGTTTCTTCTATGTTCATCGTCGATGTTAACGTCATCGTATCGTTCGTCACAGTAGTCAAATTTGACTCGTCGTTCGCGGGCGTGATCAGCTCATCGGAAGTCACGTTTTGCCCCGTCAACCTACTCGTCGACGACTTCAGGTACTGCTGAATAATTTGGAGCTTCTCGGGCTCTGAAAAAAAGAAGGAGGCATGATGCGATCAATCATCGCATCTAAGAAAGCTTGTTACGCATTTAAGCAACAACGGAATGCAGATGAATAATATATCGAAAACGCGGTTAAGACATCAAAAAATGGAACTATCAAAAGAATAAACAATCGTGCTGCAACTTGGAAAGAGCCTTCAAAAATCACACAAAAGTAGGTACATATCATACCGTGTTTTTTTTTTCCAATTATTTGAGCCATTGTATTGTTTTTAAAAGTTTGTTTTTAGGAGGAAACAAAGCTTGATTGAATTTTCGTTAAAAAAGTATTTGTGGATTTTTGACATACAAGGAAAGCAAATTGAGGAAAGCAAAATTATGTACGTTTTTCTTTGTTCCTTTTACAACTTTTTAATTTTTCTTTTTTACTATACAAGAACTGACTTAGTAAAACCCATTTATTATTACACAAAAGAGAGAAATAAAACACAAAAAAGAAATTCACGAATATAAAACAGAGTCTCCTCGATTTTTTCACTTATTTTTTGGAAAACGAAAAGTTGAAGGTGGGAAATGGAAAAAGAGAATGAAAGCTTCTCTGTCCTTCATCTTAATTGTGCCGTTAGGGGTTGAAGGAATAGCCTGAGAAACTTTCTCCCGAGCCTCCGGGATTCCAGACATACCGAACGTTCGCGAAATACACGGTCGTTGGCTCTTGCCACTTTTCATCGCGCATAGTACTCGCGGTCGCGCTTCAGCGCGATCGACCGTGCACGCAGATACGGTCGGAGGAAACGTTCTGTTGACCCCGCGGTTAAATTCATCTCGTTGAAGCAATTGCCACGCTTTGCGTCGAATTAAACCTCGGCCGTCAGCTGGCGGGATGCAGATACTTTTAATTGCCCGAACGATAAGGCGACGGCGCCTACGATGGCGAGTGTATCGTTTATTCCCGGCTAATATATGATGTCCCGGCACGCAAACCTTCGCACAGAACAGTACCTTCGAATAAAGACTTGCAAATTTGTTATTAAGCTTATATTATCGTAAACTATCAAGGAACTCTGTGTAGTGTCATTAATATCATTTTAACTACAAAAAATAGTATGTATTGATAACAATATTTAAAGTAAAACTATTGTAATATCATAAAAACTAGACAAAAATTGGAGAAAGAGGTAATGAAATTTCATTGGGGGAGGGCATATACATTATAAAACATTTCTAAGAAGATATTGCAGAGCTGAAGCATCTTGTATATACTTTAACGATATGGAAACGATTCAATATACAGTCAAGTATGAGTGCGAGATGAATTAAGCTTCTATGATAAATCAATAAGCATTCTGATCGAACGATTAACCCTGGGCTGAATAATATTTTATATTCTGACAAACGCGCATATCTATCCAGCGCACTATTTCTAACCTTCATCAAATCTTCATCGAGCTATTAAATACTTTATAAACAATAAAACACATAACGCGTATGCAATTTCAGTATACGTTTCATTTCTCACTTGATAGAGTTTTAAAAATAAATTAATAACGAAGCAAGTAAGGACCGTCTTGTGAACAAACTACCGTAAAATGAGATAACTTTGGCCCAAAGTTTAATGCACAGACAGCACACAAATCGAAACATAGATGTCTTAAAAAATGTCTTGTGTTCTGATTTTACGAACATACGTATTACTATTTAGACATTTTTTAAACTTCGGCTAAAATATTCTATTTTAATTTAATATTCTAAAAATCTTTAATAAATTTATGTTTCAATAATCTGAAATTAAATAATTCTTATTTAATAAATAGATATTATAATATAATCAGAAGAATATTTACGTGTTGACGTTTTAGAAAATTATGTAAAAAGGAACAACAGATCTTCATTACTTTCACATTTAACGAAATCTAAATTGTAAAATAAAAAACAGTCGCGAAAGTAGAATATATATCATGAGATCTGTTCAAAAACATCGGATTTCCCACTCTTGACAAACAATTAAGAAAATAAAATAACACCAAGAGTAAATAAAATAAAGATTTATTTACCGAAGACGATGTACAGTGCGACCCCTGCGACCCCCAGCAGGATCAGCACGACGATCAGCAGGGGTATAAGCGGACTTGAGCATCCGGATGTCTTTAGGGGACGAGCCAGGTGTAACGTCCAACCGCGACGGTGCTTATCCAGGCGCGCCGGTTGCGGTGGCGGCTCGTTTCTGACACTTCGACGTAAATTAGCACGATTCTGCGAGGTAGGGGTGTGCGTCCGTGCCGGCAGGGAATAAGCCCTCTAAAACAAAAAAGAAAACGGAAACGAGAACGTAATGTACCGAATCCTAAAATAGGTTGTGAATTTATACAAGCAGAAGATATCCAGGAAGCGTAATTCCATATAAATAAATGAAAAAAAAAAAGAAAATAAAAAATTTATTAAACAGAGGGGAAAAGGTTGATATGAAAAAAGATGTCATAAAATAGAAATCTTACAGTGTCTGAATATACATATATACTTAGAATTTAAAAAATAACATTTTTAATTTGTTAAGCGCACATAATCGATTCTTGAATAAAACATGTATTATGGAGTTATTCGGAATGGATTTCGATCAAAATTGTTTACTTAATTATTCCATAAATATCGATTTTGTCTTCTAGAGAAAACGAAATAATTTCCATGAATCCGCACACGTTGCGAACAGTTCCATAATACGTGGCCCGATCTACTTCTTAGAGTTTCATTAATATAATCGTAGTTGGCATTTTAATTATGTATTCAAGTCACTTAAATTGCGAAGAAATGTACAGAGTTTCGCATAATAAAATTTAGATGAGTAGATTACGTCAGAGGAATTATATCCCTGCGTTTGACCTTCGCAGTTACGATTTTCTGCGTTTAACGAGCTATGATGCATTGGAAAGAACATCGGCTTGCAAAGACAGCAACTATAATTTGAGAATTGCTAGCCTATTGCAATAATGTGCCTTCGTAATTTTTGCTGACACGTCTCTCGCTGACGACGACGACGAGCATCACCGTCGCGATCACGTCGGGCTATAGATAGACATCCTCCACTTCCGCTCCGTTTTGTTTCTTTACGTCGGTACAGCGCCAGACGGCGGCCGTTTTCTTCTTCTCTCGAGGCTGTCAGCTCTTGTGACTTTCTCGCGCGAGCCGGGAAATCGCGAACGAGCCATCCCGATGAGCCGCGAATACAACCTCGCGGTACCAAAACGCGCGCTCAGTACAATTTCTTACCGCTTGTCTTCTAGTGCTTTATTTACCGTCCACTCTAATCACCCGCTCACGATCTATATTTGATCTCCAAGTCGTCCAGAACTTTCAATCAAAATATGCACGGATATCCGGTGGAAATCCATTAGTCTATCCAAATACGCCGCGACAAATTTTTTACATCCTTTACGTAACCGCGTGATTTACGTCGTAATTTGAAATTATTTATTATCTAAAAATAAATGTTTTATGTAAACATATATTTCATCATTGTAAATTAAATAATATTAAAATAATACATACATTTAATATATTCCTTGTCGAAGCGAAATATTCAGACAAGGATTAAATGCGGCATAACAGATATACAGAATAAATATAAAAGACACGCGCGCGCGTCGGAAGTGTTGCAGAATATTTTTGTAACCTTGTTGAAATTTTACAGGTCACGGAGACTCTAATTCGCGTTTTATTTATGACGGCGATGATAACTTAAGCTCCTCTCAGCCATGATTTCTTAGCTATCGTTAAAGTGTCTGGATAGTACCCCCAAATTATCTATAGAAAGCATAACACAAGCGGCTTAAAATAAAGTTATATCTGCGAATTTATATTTAACCGCTTTTAAGCAATCCTGATATTATATTTATTCTTTCGGATGAAAAAGTTTCTCTTTCGTCTTCTTCAAATACAATAGTAGTATTTTGAAAGAAGTCTAACAAAAATATCCACACAGAAAAATATAACAATTATGATTAATAAGATATATTAATTTAGTTAAACAAATTTTAATAAAAATAAGCAAAAATAGAATTTCTGGTTATTATAATTACGCACAATACACCTTCTGTATGTAACTATAATTTCGTCATACATAGATGTATCAAGTATAAGACATCGAGTAGACATCTTTCGTACGTACAATAGTACGCCTGAAAATGTCTAATAAATATCGTTAATATGTCCAATCCCCAATGGCAGAGAGAATTTCGAAAATATTCTTTTTTTTATACATAAATTTTTAGGAAAAAGAGAACACCGAACAGTCGTCGTCAGCATAATGTCCAAGAACTCAAAAAACTTAATTAATTTTCATCTGAAAACTCAATTATAGGATCTCACCTTTAAGGCACAACTATATCATTATTCTATTAAAAAAAGGGTAAGAACTTTTTACTGAGAAATCTCATCATACTGTCTTTTATCTTATTCGATGTCAATTTTTTTAAATGCGAGTAATTGAACTTTGCTATATCCCTCTATAGTAGTGAAGTCGTTTACTGCTTGAAAATTGGACATATTCGACATACCTTGGACATCCATATCCGTATAACTTTAGTATAGGACGTCTAAATAACATTCTCAGGACGTACTTCAGACATCCAATATATCACAGAGCGACATATATAAATGGGACTTAACTATTTCGAACGTTCAAAGATTGCTAATACAATTTAACCAATTTTAACCAATTTTTTTTTTATTATTTTATTTATTTTCATATCATAGAAAATAAATAAATTTATTTACGCGTAATTAATTTTCTACAAGTATATATTTTTGTAATATATTTCTGTATAAATATTATTTAATTATGTTATAATTAACTGTGTTTCTCTAAATATATTATATATGTATATATATATTTACAGAAACATATAATATTATTCTACATTTTATATTAGAAAGGACACAAACTACTCGTACAGAATTACATCGAGATCTAGTAATGCGCGTTTCTTCAATACCACATAATTTTTTTACAGCATATATCCGACGATTAAACTTCACCTGCATTTAGGGTCGTTCGATTCTCGATCGCCACTAATCGAAAACAATCACATTTATAACAACAAAAAAAGAAACTGAAAAGAACAGTCACAATTGTATACTCCGCCGCGGAATGTCAAAGATGTCGATCGACCGCTCCTGTCATGAAGCTCTAAAAGCGAGTTCCTCTTTCTCTCTTTTACGCCTGCTCATGCGTACACTCCGGCACGCGCTGCACGTGTGCAGCGGTGACGTAACACTTTGACGGCATCGTGCTTCGCGTTTGCATTTGCACGTACGTACGTGGGCGTAAATTTTCGCTCAATGAGTGGACAAGACCATCACGAAACTCATAAAATTGAACGGTGAAACGGACACGTAATCGGCGATCCCGGCCTTTTTATTAAAAAGGACTTACACACTAATTGCACAATCTTAATTAGTTTTATATGATATAACTATAAAAGTAGATTTTTTTCTACACCTACATAAATTCTATGCACGTATAACACAATTTTTTTAAGACTCTTAATAGTTGGAATTGGTTTGTAATCAACGAGGTAATCGACTTCTTGCACGTTATAAATTTATAAAACATAATCAATACGAGCCACATGCAAAGTTTATAACATTAAAATTAATTAATGGAATTTTTTTAGCTCATTTTAAATATATATTAATATTTATTAATAAATAATATAGTATATAACATACAATATAATTAATATATAATTTTCTAATAGTACTACGTAAAAAAAATCATCACTAAAGTTGATTTGTTTATTTAAATATCTCCCCCATGGGGAGAAACATTGACGTGTCCTACACACAGGGACAAAAAACAGCCAGTCTCACTATTCAGAACGCTGTAGGAAAAACAATTGTTCTGTTTGTATCGATTTATTCCGGGACAGCGCGAACGCAGTCCCGACTACCAAAAATTATACGCCCGAGATACCCACTTTAGGGGTATTCGCAAGGGTCAGCTCGACCGTAGTGCAATGGAAGAGCCTCGCCCTGGAGGAACCGCCTTCCTGATCACGGTAGCCTCTGCGCCAGGTAAGTATGCTTTCGGCACCGTTCAGGTCCTTAATATTGGCTACTCAGTGAATTTTAAATACGAGAAACCTGCGCAGAAACGCGCCGCATAGCGACAATGTGCTCAACTAAACGTGTCGTCTAACAGGCAGTCGTTAAATCGAAACTAGTCGAACACGGTGGCTCTCCCCAACTCTCTTCCCCACACAACACCCTTGGCAATACTCTAGCAACTCTAAATATATTGTATCATTTTGTATCTCTCATACCTAATATCATCTTTTTAAATAATTCACATAGGAAAAATATAATGGACTTATTTCATCTCAGAACGTTATATGTACATAATACAATATATAATATATCAATTAAATGATTTAAAATGTAAAATTCTACTATTATCTCCATATCAAATAATTTACATATGTAGAAAAAAAATAATTGACATACAGAAAAACAATAAACTTTTTTAGTCTCGATGTTATTTTGTCTCAGTCTCTCTCTTGTGTCTCCCTATAAACTTAACTAGTTTGTGAAATGTAAAATTCTATTATTACTATCATAACAACACTTCTAATTTTTATAAAAGCTTTTTGTTTAATTTAATATCGTTATACGTTTATTATTAACGTTATTTAAATATCAGCCGTAACATTACATTTGTTAAAATTCAAGAAGTGACTTCATAAATTTATTTCTATAAATTAGGAAATGACATTTTTTAATTTGACTTCTTGTGATAAAATATCGAAATTTCAAGAATTAAAATTCAGAAATAAAGATAAAACGCAACTTAATAATTATAAATAAGTTAAATGCTTTCTTAATGAGTATTCATATTTTAAATACATCTTTTTTTAACAAATAAACAAGTAAAATTAGTAGGTAAAATTCACAGACGTAAAATTCGACACCGATCGGGTCATTTTCAATGTTAAATTTTAAACTCAAGTGTAATAAAATTAAATGAACGAATAACAATAATAAAATTAAATATTTGTACTTAAATATAATAAAAATTAACGAGTAAAATTGTGTATAAAAATTAAAGAGTCAAAAGTATAAAATTAAATGTGTATAAATTGAATATGAATCTTCCTTTCTGTGTTATTTCGCAAAGTTACATAAATCTATAATAACAAAAAGTATATAATTTAAAATTTAAAAATTATGAATATGTATATTGTATAAAATATAAATTGTTACCTTAACAGAGATGTAATAAAAAATGTACGCTCTATAAAATTCCAGTGTGTTTAAATCCATTATTAAATAAATATAGTCTAAAATTACAGCTGTAAAAATTCGACTGTTCTCTTTGAAATCAAAATAAGAAATGAGTAGGCAGAAACCTCAGGAAAGGACAGAAAAAGGAAAAATTAAGAGGTGGAAAGAGAACTAATATCATATTAGTATAACAATCAGGCAATGACTCGGTATCATTTTGTTTATTTATGCCATGTGTTTGTTTCTTTATATGAACCATTTCGGATATCAATCTTTTATTATAATCTTTTTTTAAATTCTACATATATATAAATATATATAGTTAAAATTTGAAAACAAATATTTAAATTGTATATGTATAATACAATATCCATTCTATGAATAAAATTAAAAAATAACAAATTTAAAATAGTGATATAATATACATAGGTTCTTAATATTTCAAATAATATAATAATGTAATCACAAAGGCACAGATCCGAACATTTCGATTTTACTCCAACTTACTTTCAACAGATTTACATATTACACGGAGAATAGAAGAATAATGCACACTAAGTGAACAGGTGATTACACAACTTTAATAACATTGTAAATCTTCCTTCCTAATAGCTGTATAATTATTAAGTTTTGTTACTAATAAGTTAATGAGACAGATAATTCCACCAATAAGAAACTAATTATTTACATTCAACTCACCGATACAACAGGAGAGCAAAACATAATACTATAATATTATGAAGTGAAAACGATCAAATTTTGAGTAATAACTGTTAAACGATCTATCCTCGTCAAAATATAAAATGTTATAATAATAATCGAGCGCACCAATAACCAAGGTAATGTTATACACGAAAATAAATAAATAATAAAGGACAAATGATAAATAAATAATAAAGATATATCAGTGACATTGTATCCGGTGTGTGTGAAAGAGAACAAAGTTCAATAATATTTATATATGTCCTTAAAAAAAAATTTGTTGGTAAATTAAAAGTGTTTTAACGTGAAATGTGTTATCAAATCAGTGCAAAAGTTCGTGCCCGATTTATTATTCAAAATTCAAACAGTTGCATAAGGACTCTATTTTTAAAAGATTACTATGTTCCTTGAATTTCTGAAAGTTTGGTAATAACAGATTTATTATTAGTGCCCACGTCCCCAATTATTGGTTTCTATGTTCTATAATCCTCATTTTTAACTCTTTCTTTTAATTCATTCGATACAAAACGCGTCATGTTTTTTACAGGTAATTTTGTAAATAACATTTTTGTGTTGGCTTCAATTTAAAAAGTACTGCCTAAAGAAACTTTTCAAGAAATCATAAAAAAACATCGATCTATAAATTTTGTAATAATACTTGAGAAAGAAAGAAAGAAAGAAATAGAAACAAGAGACACGTCAATGCTTATACTTATTAGCAACTTACCTGAAAAGGATTCTGATCCTTGACGTCGGTATAGAATATTTGTGACTCCTTGTTATACCAACGGTCCTGCGAGTATATTGAGTTAATCCTCATATCAGTCCCATTTCCCGATACTCCCAGTACCTTGTTCTGGGCACTCTCAGCAACTTGACCCACCATTCTATCGTTCTCTGTGTTCAGCAGGAACCTGGCCACATTCTCCGTCTTACGCACTCCATACTCGGACGCCGAACTTCTCTTGTCGCTGATATCCCGGAGACTCGTCCTACTCACGATCGGATAGACCTTTATGTTCTGCGGCCTCAAAAATGACTCTCGGAACAGGAGAGTGGACGCGTCTGGGTGCCTATCCCGGTGATTGTCTCCGTTCTCTTTCAGAAATTTGTCCTTGCTAACGATCAACTCGTTTAATTTCTCGCAAGAGCCCACGTCGGCTAATTTGCTTCTGCAATGTTTACAGTCCTTCTTCCTACGTCTGCGATTCGGTCGACGATCGGACTGCGTCACCGAGGCATCTCGCGATGAGTCTTCATTCGCCGCAAGAGACATGGATACATTCGCTGAAACGTCCTCGGAGAGGGAAAGTGCTGGAAGATTATGAGATTTCTCAAAGACTCTCTCAAGATCATCTTCACTCGCCCTGGATGAAGTGGCTGTGCTGTCGTGATTCGTACTGATTCTGGTTGAAGGGAATACTATCGAGCTTTGTTGGAAGAGTCTGTCGATCGAGAGGGATGGCGGCCTACAGTTAATCCAAGCCTGTCTGGTCCGATCGCTCGACTGGCGATCTTCGGTCTCGGAAAAATTTCGAGATTCGTCAGGACAAGGCGTCCGCTCCGAAAACTCGCAAGTACTAATTTCTGCACCAATCGTGATGTCCTCGTACAGATTGCCTTCGAGATGTGGTGTAGTCTTCACGACAACAGGATTATCGATCACATCAATCACGTCCGTGCAAAGCTGTTGATCGCACCGGTGAGACTCAAGGATGGACTGCTCTTTTGCTGCGCGCGATTGATCCTCCTCATAACCCTGGTTCTCCATCGGAAACTAAACAAAAAAATGTAATTATATAAAATTAGAATTTATAACATCTTAAGACAATACTTGAGATGGTCTTAAATATAAATTAAATTAAAATGTAGTACACTCTCTAATGTTGCAAAAAAATTGTTTTTGAATAAGCTTTATGGAGTAAACAATCAAATCTGATACTTCTTTAATAAGCCCATTATTTTTCTATTTCTTCAGCATTTTATCTTAAATGTCTGTTCCGTAACTTTAATGGCATTATATTACCATTGCTAATAAAAAATCTTTATAAACTGTAATTAAACTTGATCATCCATCTATCGACAGTTAATTTAAATTGTTCTTAATTAACAATATAATTCTTGATTCTGACTTTTGTTTTATCCGAATTAGATGACTCTTGTCATTATCTATATATAAATACAGCTATATAGCATGTAATTTATTTCCTCCAATATATATATTATATAATATTTCTCAATTAGTTATAATTATCTAATAACGTTCTTGTAAATACGCATACTCTTATTTTATTTTATCATTTCTTTTACGGATTTTACAGTTGTTCACAAAATTCGTATATTTTAATTATATTATTACAAAAATAAGATGTCTGTTTTGTCTTACAATTAGATTAATGTTTTCTTAAAAACATACACCTATTAAGTATTTTACGCAGCTCTTATTTAGCTTATTATGATTGTAATAATATCTACAGGACACGTGTAACGCATAAAACGAACAACAAAAGAAAGCAATGAAAAAGACAGAAGGAGAAACGTTACAAGGAGGATGAATTGAGTGTCTCGTTGGAAAGCATACTCGCGATTGTCGCAATTATCACTTGACTCTCCGATTGATCCCTACTGGACTCATGACATCATCGAAACCATGCCTGTGGGACCATCCGTTTCTCCCTAATTTATCCGTGATGCTTACAGTGATACGCTTAGATTTCCGCAATTCCATACGTGTCATACAAGGTATGCGAAATATGAGAGAGGTATTTTTCTATTTGATCGAAGACAACCAAGGAAACTATTTCCCTCATCTTCCGTCACTATCCATTTCTACATTCCCGATAAATAATTTTCATTCCAAAATAAGAATACAATTTTAAAGATAAAATTTTTGGTGCTTTTCCAAATTAAAATTTTCAAAATTATATAACTGTAAATTTTTTTTAGTGGATAAATAAGGAAACTAACGTATTTTTTTAAAGTTTTTTTTTAACTACAGCGCACATTAAGAGAGAACTAAATTACTATACTATCTTTTCAGCACTTATTTAGACAACTTATTTATCAAAATCAGAATAAAGATCTATTTATAACTTCACATAATACAAAAAAACGTTCAAAAAATTATAAAATATATACATTTAAACATACAATACTTAAACCCTACGTACACGCATATCATCGAAATATAATGAAATATAAAACATAATGTAATAAAATAATGAACATAGAATTTGAAACAAATGAAAATTAAGATAAATTAGAATTGCGGAACGTCTGAAATAATTTTTGTATAAAATTGATAAAATAATAAAGAAGTAAAAATGTTATTATTATTATTACTAATGTAGCATTGAGAAAAATGTAAAAATTAACTTTCACTTTCACGTGTTACTGTTTCTCGTAAAAATTTGTCTCTCAATCGTTCTCATTAATCCTGAAACGTTCTATGTTCACGTTTCGATGACGGCAGCGAGCACTCGATTGCGAAGGATGCGTTCGCGAGGTCGACGCGGCACAAAGGATCCATTCACTAATAAATACAATTAGCGCGTCGCCGCGCGCACGCGGTATCGAGATTATTCAGTTGCGCCAGCAATACCCAGCATTCCCGTTAGATTAATCCCGATCGGCCGTCGCATCAAGAACCAATCGCGGTGATCCGATTAATTCCGTGCTGATTCAGCCGCGCGCGTTCTTGCGTCCGCGATGACGCACCCAGGAAGCGCGAATTCTTATTCACGCACGGTACCGTGTACTTTTCGCGACAGAGACGTCATCGTCAGACGACGCGGTGAAAATTTTAATATGCGAAGAACATACGCGACATGGATATACATTATTCACGATCTCTTATGCGCTCTCACGAGCGTTCAATATCCACAGGCAGTTGCCATGAAAATGTGTTTGATTCCCTTCAGACTATAAAACAGGATGTTCTCAACTAATTTAAATTTTCCGCTAATAGTAATTATTCTAACATTAAATACTGAATGAATTGATAGAAATTCCTGGCAAAAAATATATCGAGAGAGTTCATTCAGTAGGTTTCTCTCCGAGAGAAGAAATTCGCCGACAGAAAATCAGTAAATCAAATATTGGCAGAATCGATAATCTAGTATAATAGAACGAGGAGTAATGAATTTAAATATAATAATTAAGCAAATTCGTTTTCTCAATAAATAACTCATCCAGACAGCACTCATGTTTCTCACAATATCATATTTAAAAAATTTTTTATGATGATGAAATATACATTAGAATAAATTAGTAATCAACTAATCAGTCGTGGTGTTAATGAAGTGAAATATAAGTTGATGATATTAAAAAATTTTTGTTACAAATTTAAAAAGTCAAAAAAAATAATAAGAACTAAATGAAGTCAAAAATTAAGAACTACACGATTTGACTAACCGATAACGACTGCACAATATTAGAATATTAATGTTTCTTGGTACTACAAAGTCATATATTGTTTATATACGTAATCGGTATACATCCTTTGTGGAGGCCTTTGGTATCTGTTTGAAAATTAAGGCTGTTATTTTGTCTCTTAATATTCATCATTTCAGAAATTAATCTTTTGCCATACCAAGGTTCTTCATCTAGAATTTTTACATTGTTCCTTTGAAAATCATGATCGGATTTTAATCTATGATCCGTTATGACAGAAGGAGCAGACGTTTATCTTATATATACGAGCAAACGTTCCATCTTGTATGATTTCGATGTTTTGAAATTCTTTTTAATTGTCTGTCCAACGTATTGTGTTATATTTTGTTTCTCTTACATTCTATTTAAAACGTCTATTCGTCGACTGATACAATACATATCCTCTTTATGTACACGTAACAAAATGGAGAAATGATTTACTCGTTTTCTGCACGTTTATAGTAGACGTGAGATAAATGCACACAAAAGTACGCAGACGACAAGCACGCATAGCGTAGACAAAGCACGTAGACTAATTTTAAAGTCTGCGAGCAAGCTTGCTTACATATTGCATATTTCGACCGATCACATCAAAGCACCGTCGGCGTTCTTCAACATGCCAACGTGATACTGTACTTATTTTTAATTCTTTCTCATTCTCTTTTCTCTGCAAAAGCATCTCCTTTAGACTCACATCTTCACATTTCTCTACGTTTATTTAATTTATTTATTTTAATGTATAAAAACTATTTAACATAAAAAAGCTGCTAGTTTTATTATCAATCTTTTCTTCACTTTTTCCTTTCTGATAAAGAAATCACTGCACAATTTTTAATCGACGCAAGAGCATTAAATTCTTATTTCGGCATCAAATAATAAAAAATTTTTAATTATAATGCATAATAATCAATAATATAAGTTGCATAAATGATTTGAAAGCAAATCTTATAGAAACAATGATACATTAATACATTGAGTGTTTTATTATTTTTGCAAAATCGATGTAAATTGATTCTCGTGTTTTATTCAACGTAAATAAGAAATGTTTGAAGGACTAAGCCCTCCTTTTTCACTTGCGTTTCCTGCCATAGACATTCAATGAGCTATCATTAAAATCATTACATACGTACGATTGCATCTCTCCAGCTCTTGCCAAGTATACTTTTTAAAACCAAGCGAACGGACGTTTCCCTCCTTACCCTCTCCTAACTTACAAATCTTTTCTGCATAAAAATTATATATACATTGTACAAGTCATATCACGATCGCGATTGGCAGACCGTAATAAAGCAACGTTTAACTATCCAAACAAACATCACTGTTTTTCATAATTTCTTTATATTTTCCTTCTTTATTTCATTATTAATCTTTTTCAAAGCCTTAATCTCAATTAAAACAGAAATCTCTCTGCCAAATCCTTAACAATAAATATGGCAATCAAATTGTATTATAATTCTGCTAAATTAAAAAATTCGAAATTTAATTTAATTCTATGAATAAAAGCGAGATTGTGAAATCTAATAAAAGAGAAAAATTCAGCAAACTCTTTCATTAAAAAATTCTTAAAAAATCTAAAACTTTACAGAAATAAAATATGCATATATGAATCCAATAATAATTTAACTGATAAAAAAATAAAAACATCTCTTAAAGAAAATCTGGTATTCTCCACATATATTTCTCTTTAATATCTCAGAAATTCTACAAAAAATAGTTTTAAAATGTTAAATACAAATTCCATGCGTTTCCAGCCTACAATAATACATATAACAAAAAATGTTTCCAGTATTCTTTTAACACAGAAAAGGTGCTATTCTTCGATAATAACCAATATAAAATCCTTCTATAATATAAAATCCTTGTATTGAATCGGAATTGTAATAATCTTTCAAACGCGAGATTAATTCTTAATGTTCGAAAATATATTGAGTAATTTTAATTCTTATACTCAAAAATTGCTATATGACTATAAAATCGCGTAACATATTTTTCGTGTCTACAAAATTGTAGATTTTTAGAAATTTTCGGATTACCAAACTTTCCTTGTAAGTTGCAGACACAGGGTAAGAAAAGACGCGAGACAATTTAGGAGCATTCCGTATCCGTATATAGAGAGGAATGTATGCCACTTTCACTATATCGCAACGTATGTTTGCTACGTGATGATGTTACATTAAGCCACATTGTGCGTCAACAAACGAATAATTACGGGACATTAAGAATAATCGCTGTCAGGACAGCTCACCCGTTTGCTCGAGAGGAATACGAATAAATACTGTACGTTTACACTATGGCCCTATTGTTATTCGCAGCGCATGCATGAAGGACGAAACGGAAGCAGGGTCGCTTTTCTCGTTCGCTTTTTGTCCGGTCGCGACTCAGGAAGTTACCAGGTACATCCCGCGCGTATGAAAAACGCGTTGCTGCGAATACCGATAATTAAATTGTAACTGGCCAGCTAATTACTTTCCGTACTTCTTCGTACGAAAAAAATGTGCAGACTATTTCGCTTGAAGTTTGAGATTTTCAGAAGCCTTTTGAAAATTAAAAAAAATGTTAATACATAATAACTACAAAAACTAATTAAATTCTTCAAAACAAAAATATTTATTTAAAATTTGAAAATACTTTTGCTTGTACAGTAGATTCTATCTACTGTAAACTCTAAACGTGTCAGAGGACAAAACAGTTAGTTTAGATAATAGAAGTTCGCTAACTCTCCCGTCTAGAGTGCATAGTTCCGATAATAGAAATGTTTAAAAAACTAAAGTTGAGCTCCTATTATCCAAACTACTGCTCTCAGTTATGAGTTTAAATATTTGAAATTGAGCATAAATTTGTTCATATAAATAGAGTATAGGTACAGATAAACAAAGTTCTACTGTATTATCTTCGTCTAAATAAAGTCTGGTCTCTAAATAAAATTTAAGAAGTGGATTCTTTAGAAAGAGAGAAACAGACTGAAGGAGAAAGTTCAAAACAAAACGCTACAAAACAATGACGGACTATCCTGTATAATCAACATGTTCAACAATGAGACACATGGTATGCATCGATAATGGATGTTAGACAGTGTTCGAATAAAGTCGAATTCAAGTAGATGGATCATCTATGAACGCCCATTGAACGTAATGAAGAACGTACGTTATAATTTACAGGCCGTAATGAGTGATATTATCAATAAACGGGTAGCGTACAGAACCAAGGCCTATAGCGGCTTCTGCATCGCAGAAGGTCCGCAGGCGCCGATCGGTCGCTCGTACTAATGGTTAATTACTTCTCATGTACGCTTATAGGGATGCCGTCTCTCCTTACGTCAAGTGGTGTCCAATTTATCGCGCGGAACGAGTTAAACGACCAGCGAAGAAACGCTTCTGCCAACGCGCCCAACGAAGCCGTCGTTTTCCCGTCGACCGCTTTTTTTTTCCGGATCAACGATCACATGGGCGATCGTAGTAACGTCAATTCTAATTTCTGTCGATCGTTGAACAAGAGAGAGCTCGTGTCTGAGAGCATTCAACGAAAATAAAGCATCGACGGAGTATCGTTTATTTCAAGTAATGCAAATAGTCATATTTTCTCAGAGCAATTTGCAATTAAGATATGACAAAAAAATTAGATAATTTCTGTACAAAATGTTATTAAAATACTTAAACAAAATGTAAGTGTCACAAAAATTTTACCACCTAATAGTGGATCTATCGAACCAACTCAATTATGTACATATGTATATTTTTTATGTTATTTGCAAATTAAATTATTTTATTATTAAAATACATTTAATATTTATAACGTTCTTTTTTATACAAGTAATGTCATTTTGATTTCTTAAAATTAACTAATGTCATTTAATCAACATAAATTAAATGAATATCAAATCTAGCGTTAATAACTGTATATATATATATTACAGATTTTAATTTAGAAGATTACAAAAATTTATTTTAAAAAATCATGACCTCTGTCTTCTATCTGTCAAAAACATAGTTTTTTATTTACTTCTGAATGTTTTAGTCAATATTTCTTAATAATTGTTCTTGAAAAAATTGTTTCTTTTCGACTCCTCATCAAAGTTAGGGCATGTAAATACTTTTATTTGAAAAACAGTATTCGTAAAACAATTGTATTTTACAATATTTGTATTTCGTAAGAGCACACATATATAAAAGTATTTTATATTTTGTATTTTAAATACTACTAATAAGATCGACATCAATCTTATTATTTTAATTACAAAAAACTGTCAATCTTTCGATTTTAAATATAAAATAACCTCATAAGCTCCGTTGAAATACAAATGCACTTGTGTTGCAAATACTATGTTTTATGAATAAAAGTATTTCAAATACCTGCCCAGCCCTGATGAAAGTCAAAATCTGTATTTCATATTTTAAAAAATTAAAAAATTTTTTACGATGCATGACAAATCTGGCGACGTCCAATTTTAGCTCCGAATTTACCGCAATTCTTCGTAATCGAAATTATTTCCAGTTCAACGTTTGACGTAATTGGATCGGTCAATGATCAATTAGAAACTACTCATTGCAGCAAGTACACGTGCCGCGTCACGTTTGAGTGTAGAAAGTTTTGCGTAGAGCGACTTAAGGGTCGTTTTGCGAGCGTGGGACTTAGAGCTGAGTTATACCCCGTTATACCCTGATAAAATGATGTGGTCATCATGTAAATGTACGCGTGTATGTACATAGGCGTCGAGGATAAGATAATCTAAGAACAAAAATAAATATTATTTATAATAAATATTATATATTTGTACGCAATTAACGAATTAGCTTAAAAAACGTATTTATTCTTTATATTAAAAGTGTATGAAAATGACAAATTCACAGAATTCTCTCTAATGCCTCTTAACGATTGCTTCTCGATTTGATTACAATTAAATTTCTACAAAAATTTCACACTGCACTATACAAAATTTAGTAAACAAGCTTGTAAAAAGGATGTAACACAAATAAGCATATATTATTTACATATTTTATTACATTTAATACTCTAATACTTCAATCGCAGTTTCTCTAAACTAAATAAGACCGTTTTAGCAGATTTTTGTGAACAATTTTGTAGACGCCTTTGCCCTTGTAAACCTGGTTGTTTCGCCGCACGTGTCGCGCCATATGCCGCAACGCGTTTTCACCCCGTGACTAGCACACCGTCGTTACGCACCGATCGTCATTAAGAGTTGCATCGAGGGCCGAGGAGATAATTAATCGTAAGCTCTTCGCCCGTGGTGTGCGTACGTATGTACACATGCGGAACGTGTTTCGGCGATAAGTTACGGGGTACCCTTCTAATGAACTTATTTGCCAATACTATAGAATAGATACACGCAAATAAAACCTAACGATGAGCCTGTATGCGATCATTAGATATTATTTGCTAAAGCGGTCAAATATTATATTACCAAATATTATCAGAAATCTAAATTCGTATAGCTCGACAAACATAGACGACAATAGTTGGCAATTAACAAAGACTTGATGCTTACGCTCATTCAGTTAATATAGTAACTAAATTAAGAATGAATAATGGTACTGAGAACGTTATCATGTTTCTAATTATTATAATTACTTTTATGTAACAATTGATTACCATAAAACTTGAGTATTATCTTGATTCTTATCTCTATCGTTAGTTTCTAAGATGTCTTTAATTTACAATTCCTATTAATTATGCAACGGATAGACATCACATTGACAAGTTAGAAAGAATTGATTTCCTTTGAAAAGAATTATGCGAAACTAAAAGTGAAAATCTTTAATAAATAATAGTAACAAACTCTCTCAATACTTTTTCTAAGAAAAAATAGACTGTAAAATCTTAAAACAATGGGAACTTTTCAAAACTAGACTACAACGATGAAAGTCTTCACATATAAAAAAATTATTACAATAAATAATATATCCGAAAATAATCTTACATAACACACAATCTTTTCGTCATACGAAAAAATTTGAGCTGTCTTAAACATAACAGTCTATGTTTCCTTGCAAAATAAAAACAAACGCCGAAGCAAATCTCGGATTACTTATAGCAAGATTTCAGTTTTCGATATTCTCGATATACATTACATAACTCTTATATACATATACATAACTTGCCATTTAAATCGCGCATTCACGGTCACAGTTTAGTTATGGCTTTGCAGTGAGAATAATAGAGAACGAAAAAAGGCACTGTGTCGAACATGCCCCGTGGCAACAAGCGCGCTTCCCGCTCGTCGAGTTCCGCGCCGAGACGAGCGGAACTCGGCTCGATCGCCCCGCGAACGAAAGCGCAAAGAGCACGAGTCGCATCCTTCCTCGCCGGAATTACCGTGCGACGCGCATTACTGCGAGATCAAAAAAAAAAAAAAAAAAAAAAACAACAATGGTGCATTATGCGAGAGCGCTCCGATCCGCCCTGACGCAACCGCGAATGCCCTCCACGTCCTTTTGATTCTCCGTGGCTCTTTACGCTCTCTATAATCGCAAGCCTGCTTTTTACTGATTGAGAAGAGGTAGTTGCCGGCAGAGTGAATAGTTACGCGAGTCGATCTTGCCGGTTGTAAAACCGTCTTCTAGAAGACAATAGCAATGTATCGGCATGATCTGCAAAATGTAGAGTAGTATTACTCGCAAAAATGATAACGCTCTCAAAATAATGCTGCTGCTAAAGTACTAATGTAATCAATATATTTTGATTGAAAATATTGAAGATATAATTCAATTATGTAAACAAATTCGTAAAAATTTAGCAAATACATTACTGATTAATTCCTCGTACAAAATTCATTAATATATTTTAGTGTCTTCGATCAAGATCGACATTCTATACTTGCTTAAATTATAAATAAGCTGCAAACAGCTTATAAAAGATATGATTAAAGATATTTAAAATATACATCGATTATATTTATAAAAATTCCTAAAAATTTAGCTTATTCTTATTATTCTTGATTAATAATAAGTATAAAATTTAATATTTTAATATCTATCAAAATATATTAATTAAATTAGTAAGATAATAGCATATCTTTTTTTTGCAGTAGCAGCACTATTATCTTTAAAAATAACGCTGCTGCTTTACTAATTTTATCATTAATGAAACATCAGTAAAAATATTGATTAAAGATATTAAAATATCAATGAATTTTGTACAAACAATCAACCAGAAATATGGATGTAATATATTTTTATAAATTCATGCGTGTAATCGACTTTTTTTACTCCACGTTCGTTGTTTCAACAAAAGCAAGAAGAATAGTCGTGGTTAGAACAATGTATTCTCATTCGGGGATGTAGCTCAGTGGTAGAGCGTTCGCTTTGCATGTGAAAGGCCCCGGGTTCGATCCCCGGCATCTCCATTTTTTTTTCTTTTACCAATCATCAATAGATAGTAAATGTAGCAACACGCGTAACTACCAATGATATGATTGCAGTAAAATTTCATAGATATGAATCTCCAGAATACTTTTTTCTTTTATCTTTTTTTTCCTTTTTTCTTTTTTCTTTTTTTCTTTTTTTCTTTTTTTCTTTATTGGTTGATCAACTTGAAATTGACTCTTTTTAGCAAAAGTTTTATAAGAGATGTTGAGATCCTAAGTTGTATTCTGTTTTATTTATATCTTCATGAATAATTCTTTTATATACTTCCTGATTAACAAGAATATTTCCAAATTTTAAATACAGATACTTAGACTCAAATAAAAAAATAAACTTTGACATTCATTTACATTATATATAAACACATTTATAAAATTTAATTCGAGTAAAATTTCAAAGTTTTAGTTAATACAAAAACTTATAATTCTTTCTAATGTCTAATAATTCCCATTCAACTGCAATTATCTAAAATAATTGTAACGCATTATATATTGTATATTATATTCGGCAGCAGAAGAAATTCCATTTCACACGACATTTTCATATGAATCTCTTGAAAAATCTCCAAAGTAGCGCAATGCAAATGCACCCACAAACTTATTCTGTTAATCTAAATTCAGATCAAAACTTAATATTTTCTGAAAAATGATACGCTCGTGTATACAAGGAAAAAAATGTTCGCTGACACTGCATGTTTTATGCTGTCGTAGCACTCGTTGTTAATTACTATGTGAACAACCAAAAGACTTGTTAAATCGCTACTTGTGTTTACCGATAATAATTTTGCTAAATCTGCAAAGTATTACACTATAATGACATTGTTTCTCCATAACAGCAAAATGTATCAGTTAAGCTCTATTAAATATCTATAAACTGTTGGAAATCCGTTCTATGAACAAATTCACGATTATTCGACGAAACAGGTTTGATTTATAATATTAAGTTACCTTTACAATAGAAAAATCTAATTGCATTTATCAAATATACAGTACCTACAACCACAGTATAGTTTCGCTACAAAAACAAAATCTTCCTCTCCGTCTACTTTTTTTTTTTTTCATACGCTTCGTCATAATGTCAATGCTGCAACATTATTGATCAAGTAGCAACATACATATGCATATATATGTGCACGCACTTTTTTTCAGGACTTCCTCGAATCGTTTCGTATTTCGCTACCAAGGAACAACAGAGATAGGAAAGGGAGGCGTGGGAGGGAGAGGACGAAGGGAGGAAAGGGCAGGCTACTTAACGGAACGCCGGAACGAATCTCGAAGGGCCTGTGGGTTCGGCATGTGGCTTATTATACCCGCTAATAAGCGCAGTATATCGCGTCGATTATCCGCTAAGTATAGGGTCCAAGCCAAAGGGCTATCGGCATCGGCCGTTAGGCCGATGACTGCACGTCACTGGCATGCACACAGCCGTAATTCATACGCGGTTGGCTATATAATGGCCAGTGCCTGTGCTGCTGCCCGTCTACGTATATATTTCTGGCTACTCGCCCCGCGAGTGGGAGCGGGACAAATAAATCATAAAATTTATAACTCGCGTCTCCGAGAAGAAGAAAGATAAAAAAAAAAAAAAAATATCGCGGCGCGGAACCGGACGGCTAGAGAGACGGGAGAACGTGTTTGCGCGCGAACGAGGCCAACGGGGAAAAACGTGAGTCCTCTTAGAATTCGATATTCTCGTTCTTAAGCCGCGAGGTGGCTTAAACGGACGTTTACTCAGCCTCCTCGTATAAAAAGAGAGGGAGGCAAACTCCTGTCCACGAGACACGGAGGTTCCAGAACTCACCAGCTTCAAAAACTTGTAATAACTCCCGGCATAACGAGCCGTTTGTATTTTAATTTTTACGCAGGACACACTTAAGCCCGATTTTTCGTTATCTGGTTAACTTGTGGTTTAGATTTAATCTCACTTAATTTGATGATAATGTAAAAATTGTGTTTTTCTAATTATGATTAATTATTAAACTAATGATTTTGTATTATATATATACTATATATCATAACGTTAAAAATTATTCACATAAAATCATTAGTTTAATGACTATAATCATAGATAGAAAAATACAATTTTTACATTATCATCTGGTTAAGCCACAAATTAACCAGCAAATAAAAAATCAGGCCTTAAAGTTAAACTTGTACCTACAAGAAAACTTAAATTCAATGTAAAGCATATTCCATGCGAGATTAAAATTATATTGCGATTTTTCAGAGAACTTTGAAGAGCGAGCAACACTAAAATAGATCCGATAAATTATTGATAAACATAAACAAACTCGCGACGATTTTTACCGGAGGATTTTAAAGGGATTTCAAGCGAGGGTTTTAAACGAAAACAGATGCCACAACGTCTGTGTACTTTAAGCATATCCGGTTAACTGTTCGATATCAACGCTTATCGGTTGCACATTGCGGAACGCGTGGTGCATCGAACTCGATACTAATTTTAACGTTTAAGCCCGTAGCCGTTTTAGGGACGAGACCATTTATTTTCATTCCACCGCGTCCTTCTCAACATTTATCTAACGATAGCGTTTATCGATTTTCCATGTAGTTTTATTTTATACGATCACGCGAAACATATGTATGAATCTCTCAAAAGCCAAACTGATAGATTGTCTATAAATTTCTTAACTTTAATACATGTCATTCTCTAAAACTTTCAGAATGTGAGTTGTCGCTCTGAAAAAAAATAAAATTTTATCCTACGAGAGAGATTGAAAATTGTCTTTATGAAAACTGACTCAATTTCCATACTTTATCAGAGTGATCGATTCCACTCCAACGAATTTAGAGAGTAGTTTATACCTTCATCAATTTTCTATGCTGCTATTTTTTTTTTTATTTCATAGAATTGATCAACTTATGAGAATCTGACGTGAAATATCCGTTTCACAAAACCGATAAGTATCAGCTGTCGTTTGTTTTCGCTTTGGTACTCGTTCCGCATTTTAAAAATAAACGATAAAGCAAAGTTTAACAGTGTTTAACTTCCTGCCACATTCCTTGCTCGATCGCTCGCGGAATGACGCGGCGCGCTATTACGATCGAAAGACGCAAAACACACCTCGTTCTCATTTGGTTCGCATGTGGGATATTTCACAAAACCGGAACATGTCCGGGCAGAGAGCAAGAAGATCCCGCGGTCTTTTTTAGCCAAGCGTTTTTCCATTACAGCAGGTCGCGGGCCACGTTTGCCAGTGACGCGGAATTCTTATGCAAATAGGAGGGCATCCCGGCTTCACTCGGGAAAGGTAACCACGGCCGAGTGCGGTCGACGCACAAAGGGATCGGAACAAACGTGCCGGCCAGCTGACAATGCCACGGAAGAAAAGACCGGGCGGTCGTTACGCTTGGCCGCGCTTACGGCGGTTTTTATTTACACCTGGCGTGCGTATTGCGCTGCACTTTACCGCCGTCGGCGCCCACGCGTCTACCGAGACGTGTCTATCTCAGATGTGTCATCTGAGAACTTTTACAATCATTTCTGACTCACATTCAAAACGCGTTCTTTTCTATACAGCGAGATATGTCTGTTCTCTGTGGCTGAACTAGTACACACTTTTGGAACTTAAAATAGGATATTTGATATTTGGTAGAAGCGAGAAAAAACGTTCTAATGCAGAATCTGATGCAGGAATAAAAAATAGATCTATTAAATATCATATCGGAAGAATTCGTAAAAAGATTCATAATTAACGGATTCGTGTTTAATCTCATCCTACAGATTTTAAATTGATGATTTGTGTAAAGCGCAAGAACCACAGAGAATCCCTAGACATCCAAATTGAGAGTTGTGCATGATTAAACTAATAATTACATCTCTCAAATGAAATAAATATTACAAATGCTCATAATTTAAAAACATAACGGAAGTTGAACCGAATTTTTAGAACAGTATATAATCTTTCAAGATTATCGAGCCAGATTGATAGATTAATTGAAGATCAAAGATTTTCGTGTTTGAGTCACATTTTAATTTCGATTATAAGCGTAAGATATATTGGAAAATTGCCGAAAATTAGGATTCGTTGTATTATAATACAATCATGAATTGATTAAAAAACGTAGATATACTTGTTACAATAATTATGATAATTAATTTATACCATAATTAATTACAATAATTATAGTAATTAATTTGTTATAATAATGTGTACATAATATCTATTTAATTAATTTGTAATAATATTTATCTTTTCTTTTAGTACAGATGTCATCGTTCTTAAAGCGAATTCTTTCATAGTGTGGAATGAAAGCCTTGTCTGTCCACGATGTTACACTGAGAGAAAAATGTACTTAATTTCAGGATTGACAAAGACTAATGTTCTTTTTAAGAATAAAACATTATTTAACCTTTCTATCATTATACTGATAAAACGTTATGTTTCTTTTTAAACATGCTATTAATGCTTCAAATATACTTTAAATAGTATTATAAAAAAAACATTTAAAACATTAAAAACATCGATTAAGAATGTTTTAAACTGTTTAAAACATGTTTTTTCCATGTTTAATTTTAATAAATAATTATTTGAATAATAATATTTCTTTAGGAAAAACAAATCTTTACCGAATAAAACAAACGCAGTTAAATTAATAATTCTTGTACCAAATAAACATGTTTACATTTAATAAATTAGTTATTCAAGTTATTTAACTGGCACTATTCAAACAAATAATATTTATTAAAACATTTTTCTCTCACAATCAGTATAGGAATCACTCCGAGATCTTAGACGGAGAAAAAATGGAATAATCAAATTAATCAAATGGCCGAATTGTTCAAATATGATTTATTAATTTTTCCTCCATCCGAGATCTTAAAACAACCTCTAGCATCGTGGACGCAGGATTTGACAGAATTCAATTAAAGAAATTGTATCTTCATAAACTCGTTTATACCGTTGCATTAACAATTGCAATAAACATAACGGACAAATTCGCAACGTTAACATTAATCAAAGTTATCTACGATGATCATACGTATATAACGTATTATATCGCAACACGATCGTACGCCCCAAGCGCGGATTCGGTAATTCCAGCAATTAGCAAGTTCGGCGAGTTGAGGCCGACGAGGCAAGATCGATTCTGCCGCAACCGCCAAGGATATGCCCTTTTTAATTCGACGATTCAGCCGACCAAAGTACTTGTAGTCGGATCCCGCCGACGGACATATACTGCAGACGATTTAACGAGCACGATATAAATAGGTACGCGTCGGTCGGCCGAATAATCCGGGAAAGGTATCGCCGTGAACGAAACGGTGCGGAAGCGCGGAATACAGCCTGATGTTTCTGTATTATATTACGTATATTTCATCCTCAAAGTACACTCTGCCATGGATAAATTCACCCTCTCGTTGACTGACTACTCTATTTTATGATAACGCAATTATGGCAAGCAAAATTTGTAAAAGTTCCTAATACGGTTAACCGACTCTAATGAAACCCCCGAACCGAGGTAATATTCTCATAAGTTTGATTAGGGCGTTGCTGTTGTCGAATTTTTTGCACATATTGTAGTTTATAGAGTTTTCGCCTCTCATAATTTTCGCAGGACGAATATATAACGTTGTAACATCTAGAAAATCGTACATTATTTTATTACATATATAATTTTATTACATAGTTTTATTATGTAGCTATTTTATCACGATTATTTGACACAAATGTAAACTGCCTTCTTTATGTAAATGCTAAAAGCTCTTTCTTTTTGTCGCTATATTTTAATTTAGATTTTAGTACAAAAAAAAATAACATTGTACAAATTTGTAAATGCTAAAAGCTCTTTCTTTTTGTCGCTATATTTTAATTTAGATTTTAGTACAAAAAAATAACATGGTACTAAAAAGTATTTACACTGTTGATTTAATTAACTGTGACTTCTTTCTTTTCAGGTGACAGCCAATATTTTTGACACAAATCGACACACGTCGCTTTCCATTTACAATTTGATTCAAACTCAATCAATACTTTTCGATTCGGAAAGAAAGGAGAGTGTCAAATGTGATTTTAACCAATTAAACGATATTATAGAATACATCTGTAATAAAATATACGTATATTTACAATACAATGTGTATGCATTGGAAAACAATCTACGAGAAGTTTTAAGCTAATTGTCAATTTTATGAAGTTAAGATATTAAAAATATTTGTACACAAACACACACATACTATACACATGGCGTTCCATTTAACTGTGACAAACTATAAGATTGACCGTGTCGATTTGTGTTTCTTAAGAGAAGAGCAGCCTATATTTTCCGAGGAATCCGTATTGGACACATATAATTATGTAGAGCAGCAATGTAGTATTACAGCAATGATTATCTGCTCATAATTTACATCACGAATGACGTGGCAAAGTAGAACGTAAACTATCATAACTACATTCTATAGACAAGTTTTCCTATGAGCAGAGGACATAACGTAAGAGATGATACGCATCAATCGAGTTATTGATTATGCTGTTCGAGACTATACTGGTTACTTTAAAGTTGAAACTTTCATTGTATTAGAAGACTATACACAGCACTTTTGTGAGATAAAAGGCCACAAGCAGTTACTAAAGCATTCTGTAGAATTACAAATAATTGCATGTATGCAACTATATGAAATGGTTCCATTAAATCTCGTTTTAAATATTTAATACTCTACTTAAAGACATTAACAATTACGAATTTAGCTTCGAAGATAATACGTTTATTATTGTAAATGTACGTATTGTTAATATTAATATTAATTGTTAATATTTAAAAAAATGTACAAAATATTACGGTCTTCTCAAAATTATTTATTGATAAGCATTAATTACCAATTTAGGCCTTTATTATTGTTTTTGAAAAATAAAATGATGGCTTGAAGTAATGAAATAAATCAGTCTATAAAATAAATCAAATAACCTTAATAATTGCAACTTATGAATATATTGCGATAATTTTTAATATCAAACTTAAAGATATTTTATTATAATTAACACACAATAAAGTCCACATAAAATATAAATATATATTTTAATTGTAAATCTTAAATATTATATTTTCCGTAGGAAATATTAATTTTTTGTTTTCGATATATCCCCTAAATACATACTGTCACTCATAATGTCATTACCTTGGTAACTTTCGAGTCAACGAATCGACTTTTTTATAGTCTTCTATAAAAGCTCTGATCCTTGATATATTTCTTGATAACAATATAATAACAGAATTATGGAAAACAAAGTTACTGAGGTTTTTGTATTCCATAATTAATTGACATCTTTCGTTCTAGATTCTCTTTAGAAACCATCGAACGAAGTTTCAGCCTTGACGACATAATCGTAAAATGGCACAATTGCTCGATACAAGTTTGTTTAATACCTGATACGCAGTAGTGTAATACGTAATACGTTTCTATTTTATAATCAGAAAATACAAAATTAAGAGATATTTAAAAGAAACTCTCTGTATCTGCAATCAACATGAAGAATTTAGTGCTAATAGACATGTAGTGCTAATACATATAATAATACACGCGCGACAGAAACTTACAACGCTTCATCGTACTTCGCGGAAACAATGTCTATAGCTGCAATTCTACGATCAACGCGAGCAGTTAATAATGTTTATGGTATTACAAAGCTTTAGTTAAGTATATTAACCAGATGCTCTGTGTAGAGCATTTCATTATATGTCAACAGCGTGTAACAAAATGAGATATTGATGTGTATTTTATCTCTCATATTGTCACTAATTTATAATTATAACTAAAATAATATAAAATAAATATATAAAATAAAAAGTATATAAAAATTATATGTTTTATATAATACTTGTAATTCTAACGGATCTTCATTATTTACGTATATTAATGAAACTGAATACAGCAACGATTATTTTCCAGCTTATTGAACATTAACTATATATTAATAGTAATATAATGCAATTTTGCAGCAAAATCAAATTATTCAAATATAATATACGGTGAGCTGTATGGAATATTATTTAAAATTATATGACTTTTTATTTAAAAAATCTTAAATGTTTTAGAAACCTACTTTTTAAAGTTTTAAATAATAATTTATTATCTTATTGTTTCTATTTAATATATAAACAAACTATTTTATTTTATTTTAAAACGTTAGGTATTTAAAGTTTAACTTCTGAAAGAAGAATTTCTCGACATTCACAAAAAGGCATACAAAACTCTTAAGATTTATCAACGTGCTTTCATTTCTAATAAGGCTTTCCTAATATTTTTTTTAAAGCACTTCGAATCTTTATTGATCGATCGAAATCTGTCAAAAGGATTCAAAAAATCATCTACATAAAAAAGATTTTGTGTGCTTCAAAAGACTAACCCCCATATTCATAATCAGACCTTATACTTAAGGCTTCCTTAAATTTATCTTCAGATGATTTACGAATTATTTTATTGGCTACTGAGTATCTAAAGATAAATTTAAGGAAGCCTTAAGTATAAGATCTGACTATGAATACGGGGATAAGTCGATTATAATATCGTTCACATTCAAGCTCACAAAAGTCTCTTATAATCTGTCAACATGGTGTAACAATCAACTCGAGATCATCTCGCAAACACAGTGCAACGTTGTTAAGCCTCTTGAGCTCTTGGTTTTCTTACACTTCGCAATCAGTAATTTCATCACAACGACGAAGAGAATTCAGCACTTGGCGAAATAACAAGGCAAGATCTAATTGACACTTTCTCGTCTCAATATAATCGAATACTAAAAGTTATATCCGGATGATTTCTCGTATGATAAAAGACTTTGATTTAAAAAATGCTGCTTTGTAAAAGTTTATCGATGCACAATAGCTACCTATAAATTCCTAATACTGGGCTATATACTCTTGAAAAAAGAGTAGTACAGTGGACAAACGCATAGTATATATGCGTCACACAAAGTAGGTTTCGTACTATAGGGTCAATGCCTTGATACGCGATATTCAATGCGTATCGCAGATATCCAAGTAAGTATAATCGATTAATTTATTAAAACAAAAAAATCTTTAGTAATATATACCTGGCTGACCTGTATAGAAATAACGTCTAAATAATTTGACACCTACTCTAAATTCTTTTAACAAAATGAGATATTGATGTGTATTTTATCTCTCATATTGTCACTAATTTATAATTATAACTAAAATAATATAAAATAAATATATAAAATAAAAAGTATATAAAAATTATATGTTTTATATAATACTTGTAATTCTAACGGATCTTCATTATTTACGTATATTAATGAAACTGAATACAGCAACGATTATTTTCCAGCTTATTGAACATTAACTATATATTAATAGTAATATAATGCAATTTTGCAGCAAAATCAAATTATTCAAATATAATATACGGTGAGCTGTATGGAATATTATTTAAAATTATATGACTTTTTATTTAAAAAATCTTAAATGTTTTAGAAACCTACTTTTTAAAGTTTTAAATAATAATTTATTATCTTATTGTTTCTATTTAATATATAAACAAACTATTTTATTTTATTTTAAAACGTTAGGTATTTAAAGTTTAACTTCTGAAAGAAGAATTTCTCGACATTCACAAAAAGGCATACAAAACTCTTAAGATTTATCAACGTGCTTTCATTTCTAATAAGGCTTTCCTAATATTTTTTTTAAAGCACTTCGAATCTTTATTGATCGATCGAAATCTGTCAAAAGGATTCAAAAAATCATCTACATAAAAAAGATTTTGTGTGCTTCAAAAGACTAACCCCCATATTCATAATCAGACCTTATACTTAAGGCTTCCTTAAATTTATCTTCAGATGATTTACGAATTATTTTATTGGCTACTGAGTATCTAAAGATAAATTTAAGGAAGCCTTAAGTATAAGATCTGACTATGAATACGGGGATAAGTCGATTATAATATCGTTCACATTCAAGCTCACAAAAGTCTCTTATAATCTGTCAACATGGTGTAACAATCAACTCGAGATCATCTCGCAAACACAGTGCAACGTTGTTAAGCCTCTTGAGCTCTTGGTTTTCTTACACTTCGCAATCAGTAATTTCATCACAACGACGAAGAGAATTCAGCACTTGGCGAAATAACAAGGCAAGATCTAATTGACACTTTCTCGTCTCAATATAATCGAATACTAAAAGTTATATCCGGATGATTTCTCGTATGATAAAAGACTTTGATTTAAAAAATGCTGCTTTGTAAAAGTTTATCGATGCACAATAGCTACCTATAAATTCCTAATACTGGGCTATATACTCTTGAAAAAAGAGTAGTACAGTGGACAAACGCATAGTATATATGCGTCACACAAAGTAGGTTTCGTACTATAGGGTCAATGCCTTGATACGCGATATTCAATGCGTATCGCAGATATCCAAGTAAGTATAATCGATTAATTTATTAAAACAAAAAAATCTTTAGTAATATATACCTGGCTGACCTGTATAGAAATAACGTCTAAATAATTTGACACCTACTCTAAATTCTTTAGAGTGAGTAGAATCTCACTCTAAAGAGTGAAAATTGAGCTAGTCTTGAAAAAGAGCAGCTATCAATTTTCAATCTTTGAGAGTGAGATTTCACTCTTCGGAGTGAGACTTATTCTAAAAGTTTTAGAAAGTAAGGAAGCAGAAGTTTAATTGCATATGAATTATAGAATTCAGATTTATATTTATTTATAAATATGTTATATCTCTTGGTATTAAAAATCTGTTCACAAAGAAAAAAATAATATGAGCTGCAGCAGTAAATTTGTTCGCACTACTTATAGTTTCATCTCACAAATTTCATATATATATCTCTTATATATCGGTTTTCACATCATATACGATTCACGTCCATCTGTACGTAAAATGCATATCTAATGCGCCTAATGGATAATTCGACACCGGTAACGCGATGTATTAACAATCGACGATGTATGGAATGGAATTTCGCGAGAAATCCATGTTTTCCTCTCAACGATCAGAGAGGCGTTGCATTGAAAGGGTCACACCGAGCCCTGTCGATGAGTAAAAAGTTCGCGCCGTTCTAAGCACGGTAGAGCAACGTACTCGCGACGCGGTCGCGATCCAGGCTATCTCCCGGAAGCACGGTGAGATTAATGTTATGCGACGAGAAAAACGCGCCGCTTCTCGACGAATTGCGACAATGCAATGGGCCGTGGAGACCGTGGTAGCAATTCCCCAGAGCATACGGCTTCGCCAAAAAGCTGCCTTCGCCAGGAAGCGGTGGTAATTTAACGCTTTTTACATCTCGTAAAAAAATTATCATTTTTTTAATTAATAAACAAAGCAAGACGGATTTACGCGATTAAATAGGATAAAATTTAAAGAATAGAAAGAAGATTAATTTACAAGTCATATACTTCAAGTATCCCAAGAAAACATATCGGAACATAAGACATCTTAAATACGCCTGAGATGTCAATGAATAGCATTGAATAATAGTTCAATTCACCGGGGAAATATTCATCTGTAACATTTTCCTTTAAACCAGTAATGTTTCCAGCGTTTTTTTTCCTAAAAAAAACAATTTTTTGCTAAAAAAAAAAAAAAAAACAATTGATCCATAGAAATATCGCATTTATTCCGTTAAAAAAGAGTTGGCACAGTTTTATACACACTTTTTTCTTTGAGAAATATACGCAGTTAACTAACATATGAGGATATCGCGTGAATGAAAAAATTGTTTCTAGTACAGGAATTGTATGACTCTCTTTGGCTCTGGTTTTGTTATTTGTTCTTTGTGTTCCATTCACTCGAATCGACCATGCAAATCTGAAATTGTTCACACTGCAAGATTCTGATCCGCGTTTCTCTGTTTATTGAAAGATACCGTAATATATGTTTTTTGTTTTATAAATATTATAATCACTTTCCCAATTCTGCCAATACAAACAACGTACACAGAAATCGAAAATATATTCTTGTTTTTTAAAACTCGTAAATACGCTTCACAGATATATTATTGAGAATATGATATTTAAGAATTATTATTTCTTTTTGTAGCAGCGTCAAAAATTTGAAACTTAATACAATAAAAGTGTTAATTAAAACTATAGATCAATGAATAAATTAAGTAATAATTATGTAATCTACACAAGATCAATCGCGAAAAATTGCTTAATAAATATCAGCTAGAGTACGAAATCAAATCGCCAGAATTTATAAATGGATTTTACGTTTTTAAATGCAAGTTGTATTTTACATCCAATATTAAAATATAATTTATATATACATATAACATATATAATATAAATTAATCTAAATATAAAACAATTAATGATATTATTATATATATTTTATATACACAAGCTGCGTTTTGATTCTTCAATAACTTTCTAACGTTTTCAAAAGTATTATAGAATGTAATATTATAGGTATATATATGTAGAATTATGAATCATTTGTAAGCTTTAGGTACAAAATTATAAATCTCGTCCCAAGGCCTGTCTTGCATCACGTTCTTAATAAAATAATTAACTTCGCTGATAGATAGATAGATAGATAGATAACCGATATGGCACAATATACACCCACTTTCAAGAACCGACTCATTGGATTCTGCATACTCTGAAAGGCACTTTAATCATATTACTACGATATCGACTTCAAAGTTATTCAAAGTTAAAATGAGCTCGGTTTCCACATTTCATTACACGTGTATGCACTTTCTGAACTTAACGTGCTCAAAACAAAGCAGCGCTGAGCGCGGCTTGTGCAAACCACTCTTGCAGAAATCTAATACTGAATAATTTAATACTAAAAGACACAATAATTAATTGTTTATTTCAAATATTAAAAGCACTATTGTTTAGTGCTTTTTTTAGTATTCTAAATAAGTAATTACTGTTTTTTTAATAATAAATACAGGAAGTAAAATATTATTATAAAAATATTGTTATAAATAGTGTTATAAAACTACTGCATACAAAGATATCGATAAAGATTACGGAAAAACACAATATAAATACTTTAACTGATTTTTAAAAAAATATCCTTTAATTAATAAACTATCATACAATCCACTAAGTTTTAATATTTTAATAATCAAAATATACATTACGCTGTTACTATTAAGAAATGACTCTCTCTTCATTTGCGTGTAATCGCTTTTAATGTGCAGTCTCAGTCCACAGAATAGTGTGGGCAGAGAATGCATAAATGCAGAGAATGTATGCGGATTCATCGCGACAAAAATTTCGAAACAGCGCGTTTTATCGCGCGACGATTTAAACTGACGCGCTTGACAATTCAAAGTGCTTTCCATTCATGCCTTATTTCTACCAATTTAGATTAACTTTAATCTCGATTTAACTTTCTTTTCATCTCGCCTCAATTCTAATGCCCGTTTTTAAATATTAATATAGATTAACTTCTATTTCAGTTTAACTTACTCTTCATCTTTTTCTAATTTTAAAACTAAAAAAATGAAGATGAGAATAAGCCATTTACGGTCAAGCTGGATCTTGGATGCTTCTAATATAATTTCGTGTGAATTTTTATACTACGTATGTAGATCCTTAAATATGCGTCGAAATTTTTTCACTACAATGCAAACTAATAAACTACTGCAGCACTATCACGAGTTAAATTGACTAACAATCTAACAATTTTTCGATGCTCATTTTGCATCTTAGATCTTAATAATATGTTGAATGACATATTAAAATCTATGAATGGCATATTAAAATAATTTAATTATATTATGTAACATATTCGACGCACATTTAAATGGCTTATTCTCATCGGTATTTAGTTTAAAAAACTCTCACGGTCCAAATAAGATTTGATAAAAAAATGAAAAGTTAGTTAACTGAGTTAAAAAATCAACTACATTGATAGAAACGAGTATAAGAATGAAAAAAAGATAAAGAATGAATTAATTAAACTGACAATGAGATAAAAATTAATTTACATTATGCTAGTTTCTATCAATGTAGTTTAATTTTAATTTCTTTCCAACTAACTCTTCATCTTTTCTTAATTTGAACAATTAGAAAAAGATTAAGAATCAATTGAACCGAGATTAAATCAATCGATCTACATTGGTAGAAATAGAAATTAGTAGAATAGCGGACATTAATAACACAAATCAACACAGATCAACACAACATCGTTCTATCTTTCTTAACATATCATGAGTAACAAAGACAGAACAATATTTGTTATATTCAATCGTAATGTCACCAAATGGAAAACACTCATACATATATATATATATATACAATAGTTTCTTTATTTTAAATAATACATTTCATGTAACCGCGGTTGATGTCCTCCCGATACAACAAAGGTTCATTCAACGATCAATCTTCACAATTTTCTTTTCTCCCGGAAAAAATGTATTTTATAACTAATTTATCTCATGTGTTTAAAATCAGTAATCAGTTGAGAACAGTTTCGAATGTCCCTCCCTCTCATGCCTTTCTAAGGTGCACAAATGCCGTTTAACGCCGCTAAAAATGTTAAATGCCACGCATAATTGCGAAGTGAAACATAGGTGACTAGTAGACAGCCTTGATCGTGAGAATTAAGTAGAAAAATTGAAATCAAGAGAAAGAAAATGGATTTGAATCAAGGGAAAATGGCGATGCCGCGAAATAAGTGGAGCAATCGAATTCTTTTATACTTCTTTCCAGAAGTAATGATTTTTTCGCATTTTTATATTTAAATAAACACGCCGTAAAATACCTTTGGTTCCTTACGGAAATGTCATGTTCAACGTCGGCACGAATCCTCGTGAAGCACGAAACTCGCCGGTTCTCCGTCGCCTCCGGCCGAGAAACAGCAAGTGTTTCGTGGAAGAAACAAAAAAAGCGGGAAAATCGTACGATCACATTTTGACGAGGTGCAAACGCGTTTGATCGTTAGGTACGATCGTTTTGACCGGCAAACGTTTCGCACTCGTGTGAGAAGAAACCAGCGTGTATATCACCCGCCCACGCAACCGACGTCGCATCAATCGCGCGTTGCGTACGAATGGTCGCGCCGCTCACTTCGGCTCGGCTCGGCGCAGCCAGGCACGACCACATCGCGGCTCACTTCACCCCGAACACCGCGCGGTCCTCACGTACACATGGTCGCGGCAGCCAATCCGGCGCGCTGACCTACGCACCGGCCGACCAATCGCGGCTTCGCTGTTCCCGCGCCGTCGTGATTCACCCGGCAACGGCGCGTAAACGAAGTTCTCATCGTATCACTGCTCTGCCGTCGTCGATATATACTGTCGACGGAGACTTTGTAGAGTCTTTATTGAATCTTCAATCTTGCGACTTCATCCGTATTTGCTCTTCTCCTTTTTTGTGGCGGTTTTTAACCTTTAATATTATAACGATTTTAATATTATAATTCTTAATTTTAAAACGATGATTTTTTTTCCGGTACTTTACTAAAAACGATAGGTCATTCATCGTGTCCCTGGGTTAATTTTCATTATTTTAACTGCAGATATATAAAAATTATCAAAACATTACATATATTTTAATCATTTTTTGAAAGTATTTATTATAAGATTGTATATTTATAATTTAAAAAAATAATTTATAAATATTATAATTAATTAATTACTTAATGCGTCTAGTTTTCTGGAGGAAAAGATATAAAGAACACAAATGATTCAATCGTATGTACTAAAAAATTTGCTAGATAATGACGAACGGATGATATAATTTACGTAATATCATGATATCGTAACGTAATATCAAATTTATAATATTTCTTCAAAATATTACTGAAATGTTACGATAGTAATAAGTTTCGTCAAACGTTAAATGGCACTGTCACTATCAATAAGAATAAGAGCGCTTATACCGAGGGGGTAACCACTATCTAAAATATTGTCCCACAGATTACATGATTTCATTTAATTTTATATAATTTTATTTGATGACAAATAATTTTTCCTCACTATATATGCGATCATTTGGTAAAATAAACGATTTTACCTAATATTACACAATTATTTCTTGTAATTGTCGGATTATATATCGAAATTTTATATAAATTTTATAATGATTTCAGGGATTCCGTCCCACGATTACATTAAGTGATTACCCCCTCGGCTTAAATACAGTGTAAGAATTATAAAGTAAATATAAATTTAGATATTTAGTAGATACTTTTTAATCGAATGTACGTTGTGAATATGCATGATGAATCATGATGAAAAGATTATAATGTTACACATATAATGACGATACAATAAGACAAGAATTAATTTCAAATTGCAATTGCAAAATAAAAATAGTGCATCATATAAATTACTGTTTTATACAAATTAGCAAATATTTTACTGTAATGACTTTTTAAATTTCTATTAACAATGTCTCGTCAAAGGTATTTCCATTGTCTGTCTACAACAAACTTTGTCAAATTAGGATTTTACAAGATATTATTTTATAAACGTCATAGGAAAGAAATATTATAAATCAATGTTAAACAGTTTTATTTATATTTGTTTGTTCTAATAAAATATGTAGTTAAAGAAAAAGAAGTACAAGGTTTTACACTAGTTTACGACATAGTATATATTTTGTCTCTTTTATGTCTATATATGAAATAAATTCTCGTAAAGAAACCTAAGTCTGAGAGAGGTCAGCGTCACTGGTAGTTAAGTCTTTTCCTCGTTTCACTGACGACGATATTAACCGTGTTATAAGTTGTCTTCATGAAAGCACACCTCTGATGTGACGTTAAAAAATTAATACTGCGTTACAAGGCGTTTAACAGACGTCGCGCCGATTCAACTTGTGTATAACTTGCGTCTGCAGGCGTGTCAAGTAGAACATGACATTCATAACACGATTGCGTATAAATACGGAGTGTGCACCCCAATATAACTCTTTTAATAAAATCTTAATAAAATAAAATTTTATTCTTCCATGACTCGCAATTATTTACAACATTATCATTTAAATATCATCATTAAAATGATATTCCTGAAAACACTTTTTTGAATTAAAAATTGGATAAAAAGTTCTGAAGTATTCTTCATCCGCATAAGTAGCTATATATCTTACTAATGTAATTTACATACATTTAAATTCAAACTAAGGTGTTCATTTACTCTTCCATCATATTACTCATTTTATTATAAAAACTTATCAAATATAATGTTTCCCCCCTCATATATTAAAACTTCAATATATAATTTATTATATAATAATTTATTTTGGAATAGAAATATGTTGTTTTAAAATATGTTTTTCTCTTTTCTTATGTTTACTTTATGTTTCTTTTATTTTTTTTTTCTGTAAACAACATCGAAATTTTAATTTTTTAGTTATGTCCGTTTTTCTTATTGATATTTAATTTAAGAATGCGTTTCGAAATAGAAAGCACTAACGACACAATAATGAAAGTCTTCAATTTACGTTACGTACGCTACTATCAGTTATACACATGTCGAAATGCATCCTAGATTGTCAATAAAACAACAAGAAAATGCGTCTTTAGCTAGACATTTGCAGTGTTATACATTTTCCATTCGAAATGAAATCGATATGCTGCTTATAAACTGGAATGACGTAAAAGGAAAAGAAAAATCACAAAGAAACGCAAAAAGCGCAGCTGAAAAGAAACACGCTTAATATATACATACATAAGTCGCGGGTACGCAGGCAAAAGGAAGAGGGAAAGCGAGCAGAGAAAGTTTCGAGAGATAAAGTAAATCTGTTTTAGCTACGCTTTCTTACACTTTCCTGCATTTTAAATGAAACGTTCGAGCTTTGAGAAAAAAAAGAAAATAAAAATCGTCTCGTTACGAATTCTCTCATTAAAATCTTTTTATTCTCTCTCATTCTTTCTCTCGCTGTCTCTCTCTCTTTCTCTCTTAATGTTTTAATCTTAATTCTTTCAAAAGTATCGCCATTTTTTATAATCTTTATAGTTTAACAATGTAAAAGTAGGAAAACATCACACATATTCTAACACTAAAGATAAATATATATACTATGCAATATGATGATATGCTTTCCATTTCAGCGAGACTCGTTCGAGTTAGCTCAAGTCGATAACTCCAATGCGATAATACGGAAAGCATTTACCATACATAGAAATTGAGGTACACGATATATCCCAAGTGACTTAAAATTAATTTATATTAGCATATAAATTATTTGCGTTGAAATAGAATTTGTTTATGTAAATAATAAAGTAGATATAAATAAGAGGGTATATAAATTAAATTATAATTTTCATCGTATTCTCTAAATATAAGTTTTATAAATTTTTTTAAACAGAGATACAATGTTTTTATTAAATTAAATCATATTCATATACATATAACTTAATTATTACAATTTTCTATAATAGATAAGAAGATTGTTTATTAATTTATCGATAACTAACTAACAAATAAAACAGATACAGCGCTATATATTATAAATGATGACGATAATGACGTAACGTAATAATATTCTGCAGATTTGGTTTTCTCTTTGATTTATATCTCCCCTTCCCTTTATCTTTCAATCCATTGCCGCGCACTCCGCAGCAGAATTAGTCAGGGTCGACTTGAGTCATCGACAAACAATGACGCAGATCAAATAGAAAACAGAAACTAAAATTAGGACTTTGCATTATCAAATGACAAGCTAAAAATGACTTATTTCAATGTGAAAAACATCAGCTATATTTAATTTCGAATTTATGAAAAATTAAACAGGGTAAAATCTTTATAATCAAATTATTACTTAAGGACTATTTTTGTTTTAATAATTCTGTTGAATTTTAAATCTTCTTGAAGTTTAAACATTTTTTTTGGGCAATCTTTAATATCAAATAATAATACCATATTGCGCGCATTTATTATAATAATTAGTATAAAACTATATAAATTTATTTATATATGTATAACTAGCTGTGCCTATTTTGTTCCGTAAACATGCTTGCTAAAAACTACTATATTTAACCAGCTTTTAAAGAAAAAAATTAATAAATAGATGAAAAAAATTAAGAAGACGAAAATGCGAAAAAAGAAAGAATAAAAAAGAAGCTGAAAGAAAGGACTGATGAAGGAAATAAAGATAATGAAGAGGAAGAAAAAGAAGAATACGGATAACGTATTCTTTAATTAGAATACAATGTTTGCATTCTTCTTTTTTTTCTTGGCCTTTTTATTTTCATTTTCCTCTTCTCTTTATTTTTGTCATTTTTATTATTTATTATTTTTTAATTTTTTGTTATTTCCTATTTATTAATCTTTTTATTCGTCTCTTTTACCTTCATCTGTATTATAATTAGTAAAATATACTTCTTCGATTTTTTAAACGTCATAACGTCAATAATAATAATTAAAAATCCGATCAAAGGAAAAAATAAAAACGAGTTTGGCTTCTTTTCTTCAACGTGGAGAAAGAAAAGAAAAGGAGATAAACCGTGTAAGAAGTTCAATTAAAGAGAACAAGCTTTTCTTCAAACGTGCCGCACGCGCCTCCGCGATAACAGAAATCAACTACCTACACTCTTCTGCACTTTCCAGACTTGGAATTCGCGATACTTGCTCATGCGGACTTCAATAGAAAATAAAGAGAGGCAGCGGAAAAGGAGGGACAAAGTGTAAACAGGCGCGAGTGGACTTTTGAACGAACGCATCGTCGCAATCCGTGTCACGCGTGTTCGCCGTCTCGGCGCCGACGGAGATTCGTGCGCAGTAGCACAGCACACGCGCGATCAAGTTAGAGTGAGTAGTCAAGTAGCTGCGGTCAGCTGCGGTCTCGCGAGACGAACAGAGACGAAGTTGTTCCGAGGAAGCCTCGGCTCGGGTATCAGCGGCGCTCGCAGCGGTGGTCGGGTAGTCGCCGCGTCGAATGCCCCGAATTCCAATGATTGATAACCACGATCAGCTGTGTGCTACTCCATGCTACTCTGTGCGCGCTCACGACAAAGCACGCCGCGGCGAGGGATGTGCGAGGGATTTGCCGAGTGACGACGTGACTCGCTGATTCAGCGCGCGCGGCGGATTATCGACGTGCGTGAGGGAGGCGTGTATTTATTCGGTAATAATACCAGCACCCGCCAAGATGGTAGAGCCTATCTTCGATTATCAGTTTCGGCTAATACTCATCGGCGACAGCACGGTTGGGAAAAGCTCTCTTCTCAAGTATTTCACCGACGGCAAGTTCGCAGAGGTACGTACGCAGCCTCACCATCCTCGAGAACGGCGGGCCTAGCGCGGATAAAGTGCTGACAAGCGCGATATCCTTCCTCTATTTACACTTTGTGTCTCGTAATTACGCACTAACGTCGCAATTTGACGCGACGCACAAACCGAGTGAACGTCCGATTTCAAAGTCCACCCCTGGACTTTCTCCTCGAGCGATCTCGCTGGGTCGTTCTTCTTAAACGGTCAGAATGTCACACCTCGATAAACGTTATTGACGATTTAATTAGGTTAGGCGAGTTTTGCATGTCGCGCGCGATATCAGAATGTATATTTAGCGATCTACGTAACTCTCTTTTGTGTCTTCTAGTTTCTAGAATTGGATAGATTAAGAGTGACTCTTGACTAAACTGTGATATAACCGCTTGTATTATTTTATTAATATGGATAGAATTATTAACTTTTTGTCACTTGACGCATGTACAGATCAAGGACAACGAATGACATGTATATAATTAGAAATCTTGCTGCTAGAATTCTGTTCGCGATTAGTTATTTGAGTATTTGGAGTTTGGCCCCTGTTTTTAATATTTTATACAATTTCAGCTTTCGGATCCAACTGTTGGTGTAGATTTTTTTGCGCGTTTAATAGAAGTCAAAGATGGTACAAGGATAAAGTTACAGTTATGGGATACAGCTGGTCAAGAGAGGTTTAGGTATATATATATATATATATCAGACATATTTAAAAAAATATTTTTTACAAAAATTTTTAATTATTCGTTGAGTGTTCTTACATTATTGATTTTTCCTTTGCTGACTCTTAGATAAACTAGGATAAGATAAGTCCTGATATCGAGTTTTCTTTTTCGTTTACAGATCAATTACAAAATCTTACTACAGAAACTCTGTAGGAGCGCTCCTTGTATATGACGTTTGTAATAGAGCAAGTTTTGAGCATATTCCCCAATGGATGATGGAAGCACGCAGACATATCGAGCCTCATCGTCCAGTTTTTGCTTTAGTAGGCTGTAAACTGGATTTAGTAACGAATGGTGGTAGACGAGAGGTATCCAAGGAAGAAGCTAGAGCGTTTGCCGACGAGCACGGTGTACATCATATTGAGACCAGTGCAAAGACTGGTGTAAACGTTGAAGAAGCTTTTCGAACGGTTACACAAGAAGTTTACAATAGGATACAAACCGGCGAATACAAAGTAGAGGATGGTTGGGATGGCATCAAAACAGGATTTGCTAGGCCTGGTGGGTTAGATTTTAATCTAGTCGAGGCGGAGCCAGCGAAGAGCTCGTGTTGTTAGGTTACTATTTTGACTTAGTTTTAGAATGTCAAAGAAAATTTAAGAATGCAGATGGAATAGTTATTTTGAGAAAACATATTTAGTATATAATTTAATTAATTAATGCGCATATATAAGCATTAATCGATTGATTATATATTGTAATATATATTTATATTCGCTTATGTATTACATGTTATTTGGGCTATAAAGTTATTTATTACATTAATATAGATTGTACAATCTTTTTTTATTTATACGACATGTAACTTCCTACTGCATTCTTTTATAGGAAAGACTAACAATTTTATCGAAAATTATGGTTGCATCTGGACTAGATATTTTTGTATATAGCTTAATCAGATGACTAATAAAAATTCATATAATTTCATAGAGTGATAATTATACATTTATAGAGAGAGAATTAACAGACTTATTTCCTCGAAATATATGTCTAATAATATAATATATATCCTTAAAGACATTGATTCTCTACAGACTATGAATTGAGAAAAAAAAGTTGCACACATTTCATCTCCTTTGAATATGTGCGTATCTTGCCCATTATTTGCAAGCACTGTGCCAAGTTTATATTCTAGTTAAGTAGATCTTAAAGTGATAGTAATTGAAGTAACCTCCTTTCTTGTTTAATTTGAAAGTACTTTGTCTAAAAAATGCGGATATATTACTATAAGAACATTAAATATCGACAAATTTAGGATTATGCATATTGCCTAACAAATTTTAGTCAAAGTAATATATATTATTACTTATATAAGAAAATTTATGATTTATTAGCAACATACACAAAAACATTCGTAAAGTAATTCCCAAATTGCCAAAACAATTATATTTAATATTGCCTTGTGGGCACATTGAATTTCGACAGTTGCAGAATTCTCATCAACTACGCCTACTCTGTAAATACTATGAATTTTATTAGTCATCTGATATACTAATAATATAATATCGTAACATATATAAAAGCGTTAATTGTATTAGGATTGTTTGTAACTGAATTAATTTAGGATTGTTTTTAAATCTTCAAAAAAACAAAATATATGCGACACTGTATGAAATATTTTATATCCATAAGACACATTCATAATCGGGATTTATTTCATCCAATTAATCTCAATAATATTGTTCAATAAAAAATGACGGCTGTGCAGCTCTGTTGAATTTATTTTTTCTGTGAAATAATAAAAATTAATTTCTACATAACAAGTATAAAATTTATTTATAATGTAAAGCATTGTTTTTTATGTGAAATAGGACTGGTACAACTGGTATTAGAAAATAAAATATAAATTTATATATGTACAAAATAATAAGAAACACATTTTCTACCACTTCTTCTAGTTTGATGAATTGTTATTATCAGGGTTTGTGAAAATATTGACTACTTGTAATATACGTAGTTTATTATACATAATATACGTTGCTTTGTTGATGTTAGTGTAGTGTTGTAAAATTTCGCTTGCTCTTCATGTATTATATAAACAATTTAAGTATAACCAAAGTATAGAACATACAATATATGTGTATACACACACACACCACACACACACACACACACACACACTTGTGTATGTGTATATAATGTATATTATATATTTTAGATTTTTTTTAGAATACATGCATGAAATGGGATTTTTTATAAATGATACATTATCTTGAATATATTTTATTTTATCTGAAAAATACGTCATACTTTGTAAGATTCATAAATATGAAATAATTTTTAAACTTTTACGGTAACAATCTATACAAAAATCAGTGAACGTATAATTTATATTTAATTTCGAAAATGTTAAAGATATATATATATATATACACATATAAAAATATATCATTAGATTTAATATTAATATATACACAATGAATAATATTTTAGTTAATTTTCATAATCTGTAAGTAGTAAGAAATGAAATTACACAAACATCTTTCTTTATTACGTTTTATACTCATCAACTGTGGTATAATAAATAAAAATTTATAGATGATTTTATAAGTACAATAAAATAACAAAAAAGCTTGTGACATTTTTAATAAAACCGTTAATATAATCGCATAAAAATACAAAAAATTTTTTTCTTTTTTATATTCTAGACAATAAGTATTCCTTGTCTAAATATAAAGAGAATAATACTTGTGTAAACTCTTCTAAGAAACATCATGTCTATATTTTATATATGACAATATCAATAGAAATTTTCTAAATTTTCTGAAAAACAAAAATTAAACTTTTCTTTCTTTTTTCTGTTTATATATTACTTTTTTATTACATTCTAAAGACTTATTTTTTATATTTATTTTTCTTAACTTATATAATTAAACATATTAACGCAAGAATATCTGAAAAAGATTTATTTACATGTTGTACATCTCTTATAAATAAGTATAACAGAACCACAAGCAACAGTGAATTTTATATATATATGTATATATGTGTACGCAATTTTTATATTTTGACATAATGAAGTTTTTGCAGTGCGCGCGCGCTGCATTTTTCAAGTACGGTAAACGTTAGTTCCCCGTTCGTTGCAAACGTGTGAGTTGTCATATGGCAAATAACAGTATCTTTATATTCTAGATTCATGTTATCATTAAATGTATGTGCGACTTAACATTTAAACGATCTTACTGTCTCTCTTTCTCTCTGTATCACACTATAAAAAAATCTTCAAGAGCAAAATGACCAACATTGAGGTACTATATGCAAAGAAATATATTTTGCATGAGTCAAGTAAATAATGTATTATTTTTCTCTTATTGTGTAAGTAATGTATTTTTTTCTCTTATTGTGAACTTTTAAAATTGTATTGCATTATACATATATATCATTAGAAGTTCGAAATATATTAAAGATGCAAAACTTCTCACATTTGAAGTGAAGTGAAAACGGGATATAGCAGCATGTACGTATATATTATGTATTATAAACTACTCTCTCTCTTTTTCCCTCTTTCTCTCTGCGTTATGTAGTATATTTAATATTTTATACTTACATTTTAGCATTTTACAGAATTGAAGCCATGTGAACACCTATAAGTAAGTCTTCTCTGATAAAATTCTAGTAGCTAAACACAATAATAATTTAGATAGATATTTTTTTTTAATACAAACATCAGTTATAACATAGCACATTTACAATACTATTTTTTAATTAGTTGCTTTATACTAGCTACACATTATATATTCTTATCTAAATAATAATTTAACTCATCTCAATATGTACTCTAATTACAGCTATCGAATTCATTACAGTCTCTTAATGAAATATCTTAGAGTAACCATACCAATAATTATGTCTTAACTTATTCATAAAATTATATTCTATATCATTAACAAAAAAATATAACAGTATCCATACATTTCATGAACATATAATCTAAAGATTCATTGTTCTTTTTATTATTTATTACAAGTTGCTAGTGCGATTATTTACTTTATCTTGGAAGAGAAATCTCTCACTTCACCGAACCTATATTTAAAAGCTATCAATATCTAAAATGACTAGAAATGTTGCTATGTTTTCTCTTTTTTAACATACACATACTTCTTTTGGCAAGATTTCTCTGTGATATAAATGTACGAAATAGTGAACAATTTCTGGAAATACTATTTCTAGTATTATAATACTTGCTTGATGTTTACATAATGATCTGTACAATTTCAATTTAAGCAGCTTTGTTTATCCTATATTTACAAAACAATTCATTGCAAGTGCTATGTACATAAAAGTAAATAGCTTTATAATTTAAATATGCTCAGATGGCACTAAAATCTTATATTGCAACTTTAAAACATTTATGCCATCAACATATAACATTGCACTGAACGGTATCAGGTGCTGGATGATACTCCTGATAGAATTAATAACGAATGTACTATATATATATATACATATACATATAAAGTACATTACAACTGGCATATTAATTAGCTTTATACAAAGCTCCATGATATTCTAAAATACTAATAGATAATGAATCCTTTTTAATATATGGAAATTTAAATGCCATAAGTTTCAAAGTTAATATAGGGGCAGTTTTAGAGCATATATACAAGATGTCCCTTTCAATTTATAAAGTAAAACATTCCTTATACAAGACATAACAAAACAAGTCATTATGAAGTCGATTTATTTTATGTGTTTTATAGTACTATCTGGAGAGAGAGAATATGTATATTTTTTTTAAGCTAATGGATATAAAGCCTCTACTTACTCTCTTAAGCCATTAAAAAAAGAACTGACTCGAATATTCAACACAAAATAGTAATTGTCTTATCTCATTTTGGATATTATATGTACGTCAAAATAGAACATCTGGTATATATCTTAAACATGCTATACTAATAAATAAATTTTAAATAGCAAAATTTGAGAAAAAAACATTTAGGTGCCTTAAGTATAGTGTGAACATGATAGTTATATTTTGGAATGTATTTCAGGCCCCTTCAATTATCTAAATTACTTTTCCAATTTATAGACAATATAAGAGAAAATATACTTAACGATGGTAACATTTACTTTCCTGTCATCATGCATTATATATCCGTACATTGTACAGTTACATAATAAGTGAAGCATTCATATTATAAGGCATCACTTATTATATCTTCGTTACTATGTTCCAAAGATTCACATCCAAATAGTACGTATTCTTCTCGTGACAGCCAAAATGGATTACCCTCAATATATTCCGGTGGAGTTTTATCTAAAACAAATTTAAACCTTAAAATTTCTTAATACTGTAATTTAATGATATTTTCAAATGTTATGTTCTTCTTTATTGTACTTATGAGTATTTTAATGTATTTAAATTATAAATATATTTTTTATTTTTATACCATTATGCTATTTTACTTTTTGCATAATTCATTGTTCCATATTTAATCATATATTAGTACATAAATACAATATATGTATACATAAATTATCGATACTTACCAGGATGCACAGCTAAAGGCACATATGTAGATCCCATTGCGACATTCCAACTGTGTGTACCAGGACAGCTTTTTACTTCCAAAATCTTGCTATACTCTGGCAATAGCTCACATAGATCTTTGGTAAGTCTCAGTTCGAAACCCGAAAGATCTGTATTTCCACCAGTAAGTAAAATATGTGAAAGACAATCATGCATTATATCTTCCGGTAATCCTGATGTCACATCCTTTATAACTTCAGGCAAACGCAGACTAATATACATCATTTCAGGAGCTATATATAATTCTGGCCCTAATGAGACTCTCTAAAAAACAATATTTTTATACAATATCTCTATAAGTACGTAAATTTATTTTTTAGCAGTATAGTATATACATACCCAAAATTGTTTATAGTCCGCATAGCTATCAACTCGAAGATTAATGTGCTCCCTTGCTTTCTGTCCCAGACGTTTCTCTTCGTTCTTAATATTATAACTCAGCCTACATCTTTCTTTAACAGCCAAAATGTCTAGGTACGATATAGGAATTTGATGATATTCTTTCGGTTGCCAATACATAGCTTGTTTCAAATGATAAGCAACATGCCATCCACCCACAGGCAATAGTCTCCACCGCTGTGGCATAACGCGTCCTCCAATTACAACAGCCACTGTTGTACTCAAAGCACCACTATCAACTACTACACAGGTTTCCACATCCAACATGGCACACGCTGCTAAAGGTTTTGGTACCAAGCATACTCTGTAATAATTTCAACTGTAGATTTATACAACTATTGACATTCTGTAATTCTAGAGTGCTAGTATATAACAATATATAATATATACTAGTATATATGCTAGTATATAATATATAACAATTAAATTAATTAAAATTTATAATAATTATAAATGTAACATACAAAATACATTTATTAAAATTATATATATGCGTAAATACTATATGTATGAATGTATATATTGTAAATTATCACTATATACCTCGCAACTTTAACTTCCTGGAATAAATAATGTAATAATTGTTTTCTCAAGGTAGGATGCATTGCTAAAGGTTCGCAAAACATGAGTACGGTATTTGGCTTTCTAAGTGTCGCAGTCAAGCTCATCTGATGGAACAAGTGATCGATAAAAGTTTTGAGAACTGGGAACGTGCCCTCACACAGCAAGGCCTCTGCCGGGCTCACAACATCCACATTTGGAATACCAAGCACTTCCACTGTGTCAGTGCAATAACCATTTATAAGCTTTTGGTATATTGGATTTGGCCTGGTATAACACATTGGATCATTCTGATGTGTGGTTAATCTTCTTTTCTCTCTGTACAACTTTACGGGATTGCAGAAAACGCAGAACGGTCCACTTGGCCGTGGTATTTTAGTAGTTGCCAATTCTGGCAGCTTTAACAATTTCAATCTCTTCGCTAATGACTTTGTGTCAGACTTGGTGCGAGTACTACTACTTGGAACATTCTGAATTTGCGCCTGTTCCATGTGAGTCTTATTATTGTACTTGGGAATACCGAACATGGAGAAGTGTCTTCTCAGTCCGAAGTAAGGAGTAATGACCCAGGTGTATTTATTGCCAATCTCGATTACCACCTTGGCACTTGAGCCCTCGACGCAATTTCTTTGACACGTGTAACCACTGCAGTGGTAACACTTTGGAAAAGGAACGTTCTCCCCCAATGTTATCACCATATGCAGTCTGTAGCACATGGCTTTGAAGCTGACACTGAGCAATTGCAAGCATTTTATGTCCGGAAATCTAAAGTGCACCTTTGAGATCAGCTGCAACCATTTCATCTTCCTAAAATAATGCAACACATGTTATCTTCGAACTAGAGAGCAACGTCCCGCTCAAGATTTGTTTCAAGCAATAATGATTATACATTCTTATTGCATGCCTGACACTCGATTCCCTCACAGCAAAGAGAAGACTCGACTGTTCTCATCGCAAGAAAATCGAATAACAAAGTCCACGAAAAAATGAGCGAGATCAATACCCATCAATTTGCGCATGTAAAATCTCGCATATAAAATTTCTCACGTATGTACATCGCTTCGAGGCAGGCTTGATTTGACACTCATTTGACGTAAATCTAACCTAACGCACTTACCACAAGTAATCCGTATCTGACGTTTTCCTCAGATATTTGCAGGTGCTGCCGAACGCGATAATATCAGGTACATCGCAGTATAATAAAATCTTAATCCAAATTTCCTCCGGGAAGACCGCGGAATCCATAATTGTTATTAATAAAAACGATAGAAAAATGTACGATCAACAGTCACTTGACAGGCCTTCTCCAGACACTCCCCAGAACCAGCTAATACGCTAGTCAAGTTCAAGGTTACAACGGCGAATAACACGAATCAATATGTTACCCGCGGATGGTATCATCTCTAATATCGTGGAAATACAACATGAATTTTAAATTTAAACAATTCGAAAAAGATTGTAAAATAAGAATTAATTTTCCGAAATGAACAAAATGGCTGTTAAACGCATTTTGTGATTGTTTTTGACAAAAAATAACGTAACGAAATTTGAACTAATGTACATTAAAAGCACATGTAATCAGCACTAAATTTTAGTAAAAAGTATTTTTTTATTACTTTTTTAATGGACATTCCAACTTTTTTAAAAATTAGCATAAAAAACGATTTTTTGCCAAATTAACTTTTTAGTATTTATTTAAATTCAGTTCAAAAATAGCCACAAAGTTGTCCAAAATATGCGATCAAATATTACTATTTACTAATTATTCTAATCTAGGTAATTATTTAATAATCGGTAATTATTAAAAAGAATAAGAGGAGTGATAAAGATTGAATATAATGCATTTAAAATGATTCAATAAATCATAAAAATGATTTAATAAAAAATATTTACATCTTTTTATTCTTCTTTTGATTCAGTTAACTTGTAAAAGATAGATATATATATAAATAATACTGCTTGTTTTTAAATCCTTTTTTGTATGTATTTTTCAATTCAATAATCGGCAAGTAAAGCTTCAATATAAGGATTCTTATGGGACAGAATGTCTTCTTTCAATGCTAACACTTGACTTTCTAGATCGGCATCGGATAAAGATAGATCCAAAGTTTTACATTTCGTAAGAAATTGCGAAATAAGAACTTCACCTTCCTGCAACAATATTAAACGCATTATCATCTGATACATGCAGTAAAAAAAAGTGCTCACATTCTCTCTACTAACTCATCTAGAATAATGATATATATATATATATATATATAATCCACCATTAGTGGAACAATTATTAAATATTAATGATTGCATAAATTATCTCATTTTATTATTATTATACTGATAATAATAGCAATAACAAAAAATACCTGAATAATCTTCTGCTTTTTCTGAGGATTATCAGATTCTTCAAAACCTACGCGTTGATAATCTTCAAGTTCAGCTTGTTTTCTTTTAGCAAACTAAACAAAAAATAGCTCAATATATAAAATAGAAAATCTTAATATTTAATATTTTCTGTAAAATACATACATCTATTACATCTGATGGGAAATTAGCCATTTTAGCGACATGAAGACCAAAACTTTGGTCACAAATCCCTGGCATTACTTTATAAAGTAACGTCAATTTATTATCTTCAACAAGAGCAGTAACATGTTGATTTTTTACAGCGGGTAATTCTTCGGCTAACTTGGTGATTTCATGAAAGTGCGTTGCAAATAAACAATATGATTTAATATCCCTTGCCAAATGCCTAAGAGAATATATACAAAATATAAAATATTACAAAATATCAACACTCTTCTTATAATAATATAAATTATCATCACAAAAAGCTCGACAGCGTCTCGGCGCTAAGAGCACGTAGCGAGACTGGATCGTGTATTACTTACTCTGCTATTGCCCACGCTATACCACAACCCTCGTAAGTAGATGTACCTCTGCCCAACTCATCGATAATTACAAGAGAATTACATGTTGCTGTCTACAAGTAAAATTTAATATAACCTTTAGCTGACACACTTCTCTAGAATCGCATAGCTAACACAGTGGGGCGTCTATCCCAACTATAAAATCGCTTGCCGCGAGTAGGCTATTTGATATTTTGACTTGACAAAAATTCAGGATATTCTTGAAATGTTACTTTAATAAGGTTATTTTAGTGAAATTTAATTTTAAATTTAATTTTAACAGACTGCAAATTCCATTTTCTATAACAATAAGGGGTCTTAATTTAAAGTTGAAATACACTGAGGCGTCTAGTACCCCACGGTGCCAGCCAAAGATTAAAAATTATATTTTTAATTGTTTTTTTTTATTATAATTTCTTAATGGATAAATTATTTTTAATGATAAATTACTTTTAAAATGGCAGCTGTTTCTATCATTTCCATCATAAAAGTCGACAATCCTTTTAATTGAGAATCGTCAGCTCCCACTCGAGCCAGTATACAATCCAGTAACGATATAGTTGCTTCATCGCAAGGAACGAAACTACCAATATGAGCCATTAATGCAGTTACACCAATTGATCTAATATAAGTACTTTTACCTCCCATATTTGGGCCAGTAATAATGCAAAAATGACATTGATCTAAAAATAAGTTAAATAAGAATTTAAAGAATTTTTCATAATATAATTTAGAATATTGCGATTTTTTTATTATACTATCTTTAGTTACTTTAATATTTTTTAGTTACATTAATTCTAACTACACTATTTTTATATTCATACCTCTCTTAAAAATAATATCATTAGCAATGTAATCAACTCCTTGTTGTACTTCTAAACATGGATGTCTGACTTGAATGAGATTTAATTCACCTTCTTCGCTTGGAATCATCTTGGGACGCACATATATTTTGTTAGCGCTTACTGCTGCAGAAGAAAATGCAGTAAGAACATCGAGACACGCCAGTACTCCACCGATAGAACGCACTATTTCGCTATAACCAGCTATATAAATAACACAAAAATTATGAATGTTATATATATTAATATTGTATTTTAATATTAGAGTAATTTATATTTAAACAACCTGCAATTTCTACAATTTCTACGATAACATCTTTCTGCCTCTCCAAATATTTATTTCTGGCATCTATAAAATCGTCATTCAATTCGTTTAACTTATTGTTTCGGAATCTTACACCAGTTTTATTAGAATCTAGAATAGTGTAATGCTTTTTGTTCCTAAGTGATTTCTCTTCCTTTAACGTAATACGAAAATAATAGCCAAGCTGTTGATTAGATTCTAATTTTATCACTTTTCCTGCCTCCATGCAAAGATCATTTGCTGCCTTATTGAGTTGTTTTTGTATGGTTTCCTCCAGTTCATCCATTGCGTCTTTTAATGCTGTAATATCATAAAATTGTTTATATATTTAATTATATAATTATTGTCTATACATCATATTTTACTAGATTATAATCTAGTAAAATAATAAATATTAATTAGAAAGAAAATACAATATCCAACATGTCGAAAGTCATATATTTTTTCTCTCTTGACATTTTTTTTTATTTAAGAGAGATTTAAAATTTAGATATAAATCTACATATTTGTAATTTAATGCATATCTTTAGGCATTCTATATGTCTTTAAATAAGAAATTACAATTTAAAATTATTACTTTTTAAATCATCTGCAAATCCTGGATTGACCATAAAATCACCCTTCTCAGCAGAATCTAAATCGATCGTTTGCTCTACCAATTGTTGAAATTTATCCATATCCTCTATAAGTTCCTTTAGTGGCTCTATTATCATTGTGTTTAATGTTGTCACATTTTTTTCTAATAAAAGCTGTTCCAATAATTTTGGCAAGTACGATACACACAGATAGATCCTAAAGCATACACATAATAAATACATCAATATATATGGTCTTTAAAAGCATATCAATCTATTTTAATTCTAATCATGACAATAATTAGTTATTTTCTATAACATTGTAGTAATAGCTTACTTGTAACAATCTTGTAACGTCGATTTTTTTCTAGCTAGTTTCTTCGCGAGTTGTTGCAAATCTGGTATACGTCTTAGATAGTCATCACTAAGAGTGGATCTTAATTCGTTATTTGTCACTAATAGTTCAACGATGTCATGCCGTTCCTTTATTAAAGATAGGTCTTTAAGAGGCTGTCGGACCCATTGTGCGATCAATCGATGCCCCTGTGCAGTTCTACATTTATCTAACAATGTTAAAACACTGGCAACTGAATTTCCATATAAGTTGGAAATTGTATCAGTATGTGGTTCGATGTTAAGAGCTTTCATTGCTGCAGAATCCAATCTTATGTATCGTGATTGCTCGATTTGATTCAATTTGAACTGGTTCATGTGGCCTTCGTCTGATGTTAACTGACAAAAAATTACTGAGTAAGAAACACAGCAACAAAAAGTAGAATGTCATTTTTTTACACAAATTCTAATGCTAAATTAATTTAATTATTTTCAAAATATAAATTTAATGCTTATTATTTAACTTTTTATATTTTTAATATCAAAGTAATGGAAAATAAAATGTTTTTTTATTTCATATATATATTTTTTAATTAACAAATTTCTTACGCTAGATTTGTTAATTTTGTTTTCATTATAAAAAATTGTCAAATTAACAAACATATCAAGATTAGATAAAGTAAAAACACGATATCCTGTATGTATTATTACAAATAAAACTGTGAAAACATTTACATCTAAATATTTAATGAGAGCAGATGTTGCAGACATAGCTAAATTTAAGTTGACTTCAGACAATGATTGCGCATTCTGTTTTTGTCCTTTTTTAAATTTTATCAATTTGTTTAAATCCTGTATGATTGAATCACTAGCAAATTCATTTTTCTTTCGCAAAGTAACCATTACATTACTTCTTTCCATTAGCTAGAAAATAAATACAAAATTATAATTAGGTGTGAAATTAAATATTTCAGTAAAGTATATATCTATACTTTAAGAACTTATTTACTTTATATTTTTGATGTTATACGTACTTGCTTAAGAGTTTGAAACTCAAAACTACCCTCACCCTGAATTAATAAACATTCTTTGGGAGCGAGACTTACAATAAGCGACTCTAGATTCGAAAATGACTCATTATCTTGAAACTCAATCACTGAAATTAAAGTTGAAACGACCTCTACACAACTTAAGCCGACAACCTATAACATATTAACAATTTAGACAGGATGTTTTATTATTGGTGGTACAACCAGAAAGAAGGTGATTCTTTTTAAAAAAAATAAGTCCAAACAAAATTTTTTTACATGATGCTTTATTTTCGGAAAAATCAACAATATTACCAGATATTATTAGTGCACTTAACTATGTCTCGACTTGACTTGCTATTATTTCTGCTCATATTTATTGCACTAAATAATCGAGAATATGCAATAAAACGAAATATTTGTGCACGATGAATTTTATCACTTATAAATTGTTGAAAATCTTGTCTATTTTCACGAACACACAAAATTCTGCTCTTCAAGAGTTAAGAACATATACACGGCGAATATTTAAAATTGATTTTCCCGAAAACAAAGCCTCATATGAAAAATTTTTATGCTATTTTTTATTTGACTTTTTCATGTAGAATCACCCCTTTTCCAGTTGTACTGCCAGTTACGAACACGTTGTATATATTAATATATAGGTACATATAATGATTTTGTATGAATAAAAATTATAACACATGTTACTCTGTATACTATATATAAGTTGTTAAATATATTTTATATATAATCATATATAATATGCGTAATAATAAATCAATTATTTAAAAAATTATAATTATGATATAATTGATTCCATAAAATATATGAATTCTATATCAGAACTCTTGTATAACATTTTAGTAGGAATATATAGTTTATCATGCACGCGGATAAACTCACTCTGGACTTTCCTTCTGTACCCAGTTTCACAGCTATTACGGATACACCCACAGCTATGTCATTATTGCCGAACAAGATATCTTCGAAATGAGATAGATTACCAGGCGAACCTTTGTACTCTAAGATCCAGTTTTGATTTTTAGACGAGCCTTGGTTAACATAAACTTCAACTCTGTATTGCTTTACTAATAGTAAATCACGCACAAACGTCTCGAAATGACTTTTATTAAGAATAACTCCTTCCGTTTTATGTGGCTCTGTAAAAGAAGACATTGGTTTTATTATTAATGTTTTAAATTACACTAAAATTCAGCTAACACTCTTTCAATTAAATATAATGTTATAAAAAATCAAACACATATGATACATTTATCGTATTGTTATGCGTATTAATAGTATTAAAAAATATATTAATTCTGCTTTTTTAAACATACTAAACATGCATAAATACATATAGAAAATATAATATAAAGAGATCTGAGTACATTAAAATTAGAATATTTTAAATTAGAAAACCAATGATTTTTATTTCATCAGATGTGTTTACTTTTAGTTGTTAAAATACATTCTTTTAAAAAAATCTAAGACACTGCCCTTTTATATAAGTATTAAAAAATTATTCAACTTCTAAATAATGTTTACCAGCTCCAATCATTTTACAAACGGACGTTGTTTTAAATACTTCCTGTGCAGCAAAAAGAGCATCGCTTCCATGTACCGTATAATAATCTGATCTATTGAAGAACCGTATTGTAGTATCAAGTTTCTGAAATACAAATTATTATGCGTCAACTTGTTGATTATCAAGTCAATAATTCCATGAATTTCTATACATGTGTAATCTTTATTGCGAAATGCAGAAATATTTTATAAAGCCTGATATTATTGGAACACTGTGCTTTCAATAAATTATCTCAAATACACAGTTCATAGAAATACTTCAAAAATAATGTATGTAATGAATTAAGAGCAATAATACATCACTAGTTATATGTTAAATTTTACGCCGTATAAATTGTCATTTAAATTTATCCTTGATCTCTTTGCGTTAGTTGCTGGCTTCAAAAGAGATAAGCATATAATTTTTAAAACAATATCTCTCGATTGTAATTTCAATATTATTAATATTATCTACATTTGTAGGTCTACAAGTTTGCTCCCGCCGTTTTCATATAGATAGTTTTATACCTGTAAAAACGGCGGGAGCATACTTGTAGACCAATATTTTCTTTGATATGTAACAATTATATATTAATCAGTTTTATTATATATACAAGAATATATTTTCAAATAATTTTTAAGAAATGTATAACATGTAATGATTATACATAATAAATTCAAAGATACTTAAAGTAAAATATTTATAATAAAAAATAGTTTTGTTGTAAAGAGAAAAAGATTTTGTTAGAAAGATATAATTGATATATTTGACTTTTTTTGACATATCTTTGTTTTAACTTTCATCCTATTGTTATGTTGTAATTTGCTGCTATTTTGTTATTTTGTTATTAATCACGTCATAAGAATGTTTTTATTTACTAGAAATTTCCCTTGAACATTTCTTGCAATTATTCAGATACACTATTTGTGAATGATACCATCATACACACATTTTATATTTCTCAGAAATTAAAAACCTTGCTAACGTATCTGTAGGTCAATGCCTATCGAGAGGTCAGAGTATCACAGGTCGTCACAACTCTGATGCGTGTGATTTTATGAAAATTTGAAATTTAAAGAAACGTATTAGCTCAACGAACAATATAAATAAATGTTTTACGTTATTCAGAAGTACTGATAATATTCTGAGACAAAAAGATGTTCTAAGTTAAAAGCTTCTAATATATAAAAATTGCATAAAATATATATTTATATTACCAAGATATAGATATAAAGTAAATAAATTTTTAGTAATTTATATTCTTACATAAAAATCTTAACATAACTATTCTTATAATAAATATTTCTTTAAATTCTCGATGTAATAAATCGATCCCCAAACGAGAGAGATGAAGAAAAAAGAACAAGAGATACAACAATATTTATTGAATAAAATTTCATAAAAATAAATTAGCTCTTATTTAATGTAAATCTTAATGAGAACATATACGAATATATTCAGATGTGTTCATACATGTTAATTCGTCGATGGGAAATCCCAACAGTTTCAATGACACCCTTATATTGAGGTCACGAAGTGGTCCACATCGTGGAAATATCATTCATTATTCTTAGCGTGATAAAAGAAGATCAGAGTTCATATTCTAGGAAGGTCAGTAATTAATTAAGGTCTGTAACAAAGTGGGCCATCGTTTTTTATTCTTTGTAATCTGTGTTTTCTGGATTTCTTTATTTATAAAGAGTCCACCACCATTCTATTCCGGTGAAGTGCAAGCACGAGAATACAAATTGTTATTCGAGGTGCCGCGACCTTTACGTAACGAAGACCTTGAAATTGTTCCTAGCATCACTGAATGAAAGTGAGCCTGATCATCGTTACAAATTCAGAATGATTTAACCAATGACACATCAAATCAAATATGGAAAACCACTTGTAGCGACTACCTGGAAGTCGTTGAGTTATGTCCGTTGCCGTATACATATGTGAATAGACAATGCATCATGCATTCATCTGTCAAGATGTTGCAGTACAACTTTAATCAAACAGGATTAAATCAAGATTAAATGAGAGATAATAGATATTAATGAACTATAATAATATACTTTTCAAGTGTTATATTTAAACGTGATCAATTTGCAATTATAAGTGAGATAATTATCTTTATCCATTATTTTCAATTCCAGAAACATTCTTTTAAATAACAATAATAAAAGTTTGTTTTTACAAAAAAAGTTATTTTATGCAAAATGCAGTGAATTATCTTATACCATTAATTTTAATATATCATTATATATAAATAAAATTATAGGAATGTATAATCATGTACCGTTTATTTTTAAGTCGAATGTTTTTCTATAACAAAAAATATGTTTAAAAATAAAACTGTTTAGCATAAAAAACCTACAAAAAATTAATATGATCCATAATTTCTACTTCATAAGGATATATCAAAAATAAATAATATATGATTTGTAATATTATAATATATTGTAAAAATATGTAATTCGGGAAATCTATATTCGAATCTCAACTAAGGTAATATTTTTCACAATTATTTACAGCTTTTAAAGTACTTATTAATATCAATATTATTAAATTACTTATTAGTTTGATTTGATATTACTACCCCAATTCGGCTTATGATTCAAGATTGAAAATGATTTCGACCCGCACAACACTAAATACATATATAAATTCAAATTGAACATATAATTTAAGTATTATTAAGCTGCAGCTGAGACCATTGAAACTTTCGTTACTCAGTTGTATATTTGCGATTTTAAGACACTTTGTTTAATATGTAACTTGGTATTGTTTATATAATATATATATATATAGTATACATTCAGATATTAAGGAACGTTTTTCTATAATAAAAAGTACGTTATAAAAAGAAATTGATCAGTTTAAAAGAGATTCAAAATACTAATATGATTCATAACTTCGATTCTATAACAAAGATACATCGAAAATAAATTAATAAGATTACTAAAACTTACGTCAACGATGGGGAACCCAATCTTACATTGCTGAGAATTATGTGTGATAAGAACAAGTCTGGACTGTAATGGATAAGAAGAAAAGACTGCTAATATGTGTAAAAGCGAAAAAGAACGATCCGAGAATCATGGGTAAGAAGAAGGGGGAGAGAACATAAATGGATTTGCGGTAATCTTCTTCTGCTATATGTAAGCCTACAGTGTTAGTGAAAACATCTCTGCATACAATTGAATTATAAGTGTTTCTCGATCTTCTATTATAAGGTAATAAAACATAATATTGTTTTCCTAATGTGATTTAAGTGGTATAAACAAACGTTGTGTCTTGTCAGTGAATGCGAAATCTTAAATATGCTACGGATATTAAATTCAACAAAGAGACAATTAATCTATAAATAAAATATATAAATTTGTATTCTTCTTACTAAATGCATACAACCTCGATCGGTATTTTTTTATATTAACTATACCATTATTTCTTTATATTTTATCTCAATAAAGAGTACTCTACTTTCGAAAACTTCCAAATATAAAGCCGTTTGATTCAGTTAAATATATGTCAACTAGATCACACATCCGCAAAACTACAGCTCTGTGAGCTGTATCGCGCAAGTCAACTGCAGCAGCTTCATATGTTAAAACTTTGTAAATAGGCTTTTATTGATTTTATTGATAAATAGTACATCCACGAAAGGATTTCAATTCATTTCTATGCCTATGTTAATATAAATTACGTTTACTAAATTTTCATGTATTTAAACATTCTATTCTTCCTTTAATGCAAACAGAATTAAATTTAACAGCATTTATTTTAAGATCACTTACGTCACTCCTATAAAATATCTTATTTTATTTAATAAAACATATTTCGCATAATTCGATCCGTATGTATTGCTCATGTACTTATTTGTTAGAAAACTAAATGTATTACAATCGTGAGTTTGTTCTCTCTCTTTCTCTCTCTCTCTCTTAAAAAAATATACAATTAGATAAAAATTATTTATCTTTAAAAGTTTACAATATTAAAATAAGATAAAGATACAAGTTTTATAATATTAAAATAAGAGTTTTAATTGAAAAAGACCGGCCAATATTATTATAAAAAATTCGATATATATATATATCTTATGTATTATCTCCTCTTTATCGCAAAAACTGACTTCGATGAACTTGTTTATATAAGTTATATCACACACAATTTTCGCGGAACACACAGCAAATCTGTTAATCTCAAAAAAATTAACTTGCGTTAATACAGTAAATAAAAAATCCGCAAAAATATATGAAATAAAATCATTAAAATATTTCAAAACTTCCGTTTTAAATTCACAGATTTGGATGGGAATAATGGCGATAGGACGGATAATCATATTATCCGCATTAATTGCCCAAGCATTGTCCGCGCCAAGTGGCTGCATAGAAACCTGCGACTTCCTCCAAACAAGCATTAAGCAAACTTTGGGCAGTTATCAAGATCACGCGAATTTAGTTCAAGGAACGACGCATCTAAATGATCATGCTTACGTCAGACCAGGAAACTGGACCGAACATAATCAGTACAATACAGACAGTGGACATGGCAAGGTTCACGAAGAACGAGGGCAATACGTAGAAGGATCAAAAAGGGTACGGTATTACAAAAAGAATTTTACCTCGTCCTACGGCACAGACAACGTACACGGAGTGAATGCAGCTGAATTAGGCGAATTGAGCGGACAACACAGATATGACTCTTTACACGTACCAAGTAATCAGCATCTCGATTCCCAAAGCGCATATGATCTAGGACAGACAGTCACAAAGGAGACCGGATACAACAGAGTGCACAGCCAACAAACACAATCAACAAGAATCGGTAGTAAGAGTGAAAGACTTGAAGATTTTGGAGAATACGATGGATATTCGCAAGTGAATCAACACGTTCCCAGCATTAACACTCACGCGATCGACACGCAGCATCACATCGAAACAGTTCCCAATAATTGGAGCAAAGCAGATTCTTATAGGACCGACGGAGGTCATGGACAGGTCTTCGAAGAGGAAGGTCAATACGTAACCGGGCCCAAAAAGGTCCGCTATTATAAGAAAAACTATACTTCCAGTTATAGTTCAGGCGTTCCTCAAAGCAGCGTTAGCTCAGTAAAACTGGATGAATTACACAACAAGATGCAAACAAACTTGCAGAAAGATCTCGACAATTTTAGAAGAACTTTTCATCAAGCCTCTAGCACCGGCCATACTGCCGCCACGCACGTAGGTTCGACTCAGGAAGCAGTCGGTTTCCACGATTTGCAGACCGCTGAGAACGATTACAGGCAACATTTGGGCTACCGAGGCGTCCCATCCACCGGAAGTGTGCATCATTATACTGATCAGCAGCAAAGAGAAACACTCACCGATGTAAGGCAACAGTTGCCGTACTCGTATCCTACCGCGGCCGCAAATACATATGGCACGGAGAGACACAGAACTTATCAGAGCCACGAGACACACACGTCTCAAGTACATCCTGTGCCTGAATCGAGTCATTCATCTCTCGGGTATGTACAAGTTCCCAGAGATAGTCATCACACAAGCTATCATAACGCGCATTTGAGAGAACATCATCTGGACGAGACCCGTCAAGCAGAAGTCTTGGGCACACATCAGTCTGGCGTGCTTCAAAATCAGCTGCTCGCCGAGAATTCTCAGCGCGTATACAATCCGCATTCAAGTCATGTCACTTATCCTAACAGACTTGGCGAAACGCAACACTATGAAGAACATTGGAGCTCGTCCAGTCACAGTGGGGGTAGCGTAGCTCCAGAGCGGACTATCGCGGATCATTCTAGACACGGGGTTGGTCACACGGAAAGAGCACATTACGATCGAGACGCATACAACGAGCACCAAGGACGTTATCATACCTCTCACGAGTCTCGTGCACATACTAGCGGTAGCAGCTATGATTCTGCAGCATACAGAGCAAATTCGGGGCAACTCGTCACCGGATCGCTGGACTTGGGTCACGCGGGGCACGGCGCCGACTGCACCGAGGAGACTCATCAGCAATATCAACACAAAAGCAGATACCATAGGAAATATAAGCGAGACGCTTATCATGGCAACGCTCAAGAACACCAAGCAATCGAAAATGAGGATTTCACACAGCAAAATCAGGAGTTCGGTCAAGAATCACAACAATTGAAAGATTTGACACAGCAGACACAAGGATCCGATGATTTTACACAACAAACAAGTGGTAAGCTTGAACTCGGCCAGCAAACTATTGATAATCAGCACTCGGATAATTTAAAACAGCAAAGCGAACAATTCACACAACAGACAGAAGGTCAACTTGAATTTGGCCAACAAACTGTCGATAATCCACACTTAAAAGATTTAACGCAACAGAGTGAACAATTCACGCAGCAGACGGAGGGTCAGCTTGAACTCGGCCAGCAAACTGTTAATAATCAGCATTTGGATAATTTACAGCAGCAAAGCGAACAATTCACGCAACAGACAGAAGGTCAACTTGAATTTGGCCAACAAACTGTCGATAATCCACACTTAAAAGATTTAACGCAACAGAGTGAACAATTCACGCAGCAGACGGAGGGTCAGCTTGAACTCGGCCAGCAAACTGTTAATAATCAGCATTTGGATAATTTACAGCAGCAAAGCGAACAATTCACGCAACAGACAGAAGGTCAACTTGAATTTGGCCAACAAACTGTCGATAATCCACACTTAAAAGATTTAACGCAACAGAGTGAACAATTCACGCAGCAGACGGAGGGTCAGCTTGAACTCGGCCAGCAAACTGTTAATAATCAACATTTGGATAATTTAAAGCAGCAAAGCGAACAATTCACACAACAGACAGAAGGTCAACTTGAATTTGGCCAACAAACTGTCAATAATCCGCATTTAAAAGATTTAACACAGCAGAATGAACAGTTTACACAACAGACACAAGGACTTGATCATCTCACACAACAAATGAGTGGTAAACTTGAATTCGGTCAACAAACCGTTGGTAATCAACATTTGAGTGATTCAACACAGCAAAGTGAACAATTCACACAGCAGACGGAAGGTCAGCTTGAATTTGGCCAGCAGACTGTCGATAACCCACACTTAGAAGATTTAACGCAACAAACGAGTAGTAAACTTGAATATGACCAACAAACTATTGATAATAATCAACATTTGGAGGATTTAATGCAGCAGAGTCAACAGTTTACACAACAGACACAAGGATCTGATGATTTCACACAACAAACGAGTGGTAAAATTGTATTTGGGCAGCAAGCAGATGACACTCAACAATTAGAGCAATTTACACAGCAAACAGCAAGATCGGATAGTTTAACCCAGCAAACTCAACTAGGTAAATTTGAATTCGGACAGCAAATTGATAATCAACACTTAGAAGACTCGATACAGCAAAGTGAACAGTTTGCACAGACAATGAAATCAGATGATTTTACGCAACAATCTATTGGCAAACTGGAATTCGGTCAACAAACGCAATCAATAAATAAACCTGGTAACCCAAAAAGTCAACGTCTGGAGGAATTCAATGAGCAAAGTCAAGATTTCACTCAACAGACGGGAGGATTTCACGATTTTACACAACAAATAGGACACTTGGAATTTGGACAACTGCACCAACCGCACAGATCTAGCAAACCAAAAGACAGTAATCATCATTTGGAAGATTTCACTCAACAGAATGAAGATCTAACTCAACAGATTGGAGGATTCGATGATTTCTCACAACAAACAGCAGGACATTTGGAGTATGGGCAACAGAGAGAGCAACAACAGAAACCTAACTGGCCGAAACGTAATACTCAACACTTGGAACATTATTCACAACAAAATGAGTGGAACATAGACGATCTTTCGCAGCAATCGCGCCAATATCCATCCTACAACACAAATAACAAACAATTCGAATGGCAATTAGAACAAATGTCACAAAACAAAAATTTCGAACGAGATTTTACTCAACAAACCGATCAAGATCAATTAACTAATGTAAAACCAGCACCAAAACCAAAACCAAGACCACGATATCAAAAACATGGTTCCAATCCACCACGTACAGATGGAACAGACACAATTATTGATGACGTTTTTAAACCAGTTGAGGTAAACCCGGAGGCTGATATAGACAACTTCAATGAAAGAATTATCGAATCGGGTAGTCGCGCAACGTATCCTGAATCCAATCATCATACGTCGACGGTATTGTATTCGACTCAAGGAAGCAGTGTATTTGACAATCAAAGAGAAAACATGGACCGTTTACATTGGGTGCATAAATCAAATGATGCTACAGTAGGTTTGCAATGGCATTACACTTACCATCCAAGTGACTTAACTAACGTCGAAGGCTCACATGACAATTATTATCCCCGTCATAACATTAACTCAATGTCGCAGCAAACAGAAGGTATACAACAACAGTCTAAACCAATTGATTTTAATCAACAAGAAACACAAGACAAGGATAGATTAGAAAATAAGCATCAAAATTCGTACATTTCTCAATCATCGCAACATGATGAATATAATCAACAATCAGGATCGTTTCAACAAAGTGAAACGTCCCGTTTTGACGATCAGTTTAATCAAGATTCTGACCAAACCGCGTCAAGGGTAATTCCACTGCAACGCAACGAAAGGGCCCAGTTGACTGCAGAACAAGAGCAACAATCGACGCCAACTACAGGACAAACGGAAGACAAACCAGAGTCACGAATCTTGCAAGCATATGGTGGTGGACCATATGATGCATCACGTAGTGATGATTTTTATATCAGAATCAGACCGAATCCTAGTGCTACCTTACCACCCATGGGTGGTGACGATCCATGGGACATCAGAGAAAAACCAAGAGAAACAATAATACTACGGTCCACAGCACGCAATACACAAGAAATTGTAACTACAACAGAAGTGGCAGAAACTACAACAGAGGTAATGCAGACGACAACCCCATCTTTTTGGAGCCGAGTTGGTCATAAAATAACCAGTACATATGACAAGGCCAAGGAAAAAGCTAAAGAGATCTTTGGCTAGATGTTACATCCTACTTATTTAAGAAATACTTATTTATGCATGGAAAAATTTCTTTCGCACTTGAAATCAAATTGTTACATTTATTTATAATGTATTTACAGTTAGCAATAAAATCAAAGCGAATCAAGAATGAAACTCATAAACATATATCATAAATTCATAATTAATACTCTGAATTAGTAGTATTATAAAACATTACTATTGTAAAACTCAGACATCTTTCATATTTTATAGAAATAAATATATTTTTGCTTTTTTTAATAGAAGTGTTATGTCTATTTCTGTGTAGAAAAATAGAAAAAGCATTACCACATTTACAATTGTATAAGTACTTATTTGTTTACATAACATCAATTATTTTCATAAAACATTGTTTTCTCAATGACACAAAAATATAAATAAAAGTAAAATCTACTGGAACTGAGTATGAACGTTTTGTTAATTTTTTATTCCTAATTTTATTCTTAATAATATTGATAACAAACTAAACTACAAATATTCTTTAATATTGAAATATTTAAGTAATATCCTAAAAAAACTAGTTTTTGTTTTACAAATCATATTTCAGGATATGATTAAAATGTATTTAAATATTTTTATATAATCTTTCTCTGTCATAAAGTATTTCAATTATTTCAAATATAAAATACCTTATTTTTTAGATTCATTATAGATTAATAAAATGTATTAAATTAAAATAAAAATATTATGTTTAAATCCATATATATAATTTATTTAAATTTATACATGGCAACTATATTCATTTCTTTGAAATATAAATATTGTAAAAAAACAATATTTATATATAAAAAATTACAAGATTTTTTTGAGAAATTCAAAATATTTTTGTTATAATATTATTTCAATAGATGTTACACGAGTTAATCCACACATAGATGAATTAACAGGCTTCTTCTTTTTAGCTGAACTCATGTACAGTTCATCCTTTCTCTTTTTCTTTTCATATTAAAGAAAAAAAGAATAAAGATAAACTGTGGCAAGAAGTTCAGCTAAAAACAATAGACCTCATAAGTAATCTTAATATACACCACCTTGATTTTTAAAGGAAAAATTAAGGTTGCTTCATGACTCACCTATCATATTAACATTAAAATAATACAAACAGTTTTACTTCAGTTATCATAACTTTAATTTTTTCTTTCAAATATATTTTGACATACTTTAACAATGTAAAAAAATATATTATGAAGTCAATTATTTTTTACAAATTAAAATATTAAAATGTATTAATTAAAAACAATAAGAATTAACAATTGTGTTAACATTAAAAGAATAATTAATACATAATAATTATGAAAAATAAAGGATTTTAAAGATAGTTTACTTATGTGTAAACAATAATTTAAATACTCACTTCGGGAAGATTTTTGAAAAATCTGACAAAGCTCTGTTGCGTAGGAGGATCTGAGAAATAAATTATTATATTGAAACAACACAAACATTAAGTCAAATAAAATCTTATATATATATATATATACATATACCCATGTTAAACTGTTGGTTAGGTTGCACTGCCATGTTTCTAACTATAAACACGAGTATTAAACGGGATGCAATAAAGATTAATGTCACAAAATCGCTGTTAAAGATTACTGTTAAAGAATCAATTGAAAATTTATAAAATTACAAAATTTCACTTTGCGCATATGACCAGTAAATAAACTTAATGCTCTCAAATCTTTGTGATCAAATCGCACATCACATGGCGCCCATGGCGGGATTGGCGGGCTAACAAACCGTCTACAATTCCTTTCTTTCTATTTTCACGGAAAAGAAGGGAATCTTGATTGGTTGACTCTCTAATGCCCGTTTCCATCAATTAAATTAATTTTAATCTTGGTTCAATTTGCTCTTCGTCTTTTTCTAATCTACGATGGAATAAAGCTCTGTCCACGATGCTGAAACTCGGTCCAAATTCTAGAATGCAGAAACCTGTAACCAATCAACATGTTTTACGGAAAAACGGCAAGTTGATTGGCTACACATTTCTCGATCCGAATCCTGGACACAGGGCTTTAAATATCTCGTTGTTTTGTGGTGAGATGAGGCAAGTGGCGAGATATTAAAAATGGCAGCCCTCGAGGATGTTGTTGCCTTGTATCAGAATTTAAAACGCGAATGGACAAAAACGCCGTGTAATTTGAAGAAATGTGGTGAATTACTCAATCAATTGAAGGTAATTTACATACTTCATTCGCGTTTTTAAATAGGGTATTTACTGATAAAAAATATCATCATAACCTCATCGCGTTTGTGGGTTATGAAAATGGATTGTCATCACTTGCGATCAACTTTGTTTTCAAATTTTAATAATCATTTCTTTTAATACTTCAGCTTTTAGATATGTATTTTTAAAAATGTGTTTAGATATAATTTGATAGAAATAACATTTTGATTGTATAACAATAAATAGTTTAGTGATAATTATTTTATATAGATCGGACTTACTCATCTGATGTTTCTCCCGACGTCAAATAGCACGGCCAGTCAAAATGAATTATTAATCGCTAGTATGTATTGCTAATTTTAAGCTCTTGAGTCATAATGTTAATACATCAAATTATTATGAGATTAAAACAAAAATTTTATTTTGTTTGAATCACAGGAGACATATTGGAAATTGGAGCACAATGGAGCATTGCCACTGAGGATATACCTTCCTTCGAAAGATATATGGCTCAACTAAAGTGTTACTATTTCGATTATAAATCTGGATTGATGGAGTCGGCATACAAATATCAACTTCTTGGTCTCAATCTTTTGTTTTTGTTATCTCAAAATCGAGTTGCTGAATTTCACACGGAGCTGGAACTTCTACCATCTGATCAGATACAGTCAAACGTATACATAAGGCATCCCTTGAGTTTGGAGCAATATTTGATGGAGGGTTCATATAATAAGATTTTCCTGGCTAAGGGTAACGTGCCAGCCGCATCGTATAATTTCTTCATAGACATTTTATTAAATACTGTTCGCGATGAGATTGGTGCATGCATGGAAAGCGCATACGATAAGATTTCCATTCAAGACGCCGCAAGAATGCTCAATTTAAGCACAGAGAAGGACATAAAGGCCTTTGCCGTCAAGAAGAACTGGAATCTTTCCAAAGATGGCTATTTTTATTTCACCACGACTAGCGAGAAAAAATCTGAGGAGCCTATCCCGAGTTCTGAATTGGCAGCTCTCGCGATAGACTATGCCCGGGAGCTGGAAATGATCGTGTAATATCTTATTCAACTCTCTCTGTATTTTATTTATCTAAATAAATGAACACAGTTTTGCTCTTGTGCAATAAAGCCTTTTATATACATGTATGAATAATATATTTTGTTCAACACTTTCAAATTTACCTACATGGATAAAGCATCATTTTGATAGCCTTTATTTCAGTATACCGTATAAATATATAATATTTCAGTCTTACATCAGGATTGTTTAGCACAATGTACTTTTAAACAAATAAGTATGTACTATCATACTATATATAAACATTCTTGTCACTGTTTTGTTTGTCATCCAATACCCGCCCAATGACATGAAATATATACATGCAAGATTATACTGAATGTATCCATCATATATGTAATTACATATATGGTATCCATTCTTACTGAAGTAGCGTGACTACTCCGAAGACACAGAAGTAATTGAAGAAGACTGACATGATCAAGAGTGTTTTGGCTATTTCAACAATAAGTTAATAAGGATTTTATCTAATTACCTAATCTCTATTTTATCATAAAAAATGATACATATTTTCTAAAATTATTTAATAATAAAACAGATAAAATTTTAACATCATATTATATTAATATTATTAGTTATATTTTTAGAGCATTCAAAATAGTTGATATTATCAATGTTCTTTATTACTTCTAAGCTCTCGGGGGAGGGGGGGTCACAAAATTTGTCCGAACTTGATCGAGATTGATGGTACAGACTTTTTAATTCCAAATTCGACAATGATATCTTTCATTCTTTCATTATATTATGTTATTTGTTGTCTCACTCAAACGTGTTCATCTGTCCTTATTTAACATATTGCAATGACATCTGTTGCAAAATCGAGCACGTACTGTCTCCGACAAGCAGCCGTATACACGTAATTTACAGGTGAATGTGAATCTTTTTTTTAAACATTTAATCTTTTAGTTTTATAAACTCACTTTTATTCGTTCACGTAATCCGCTTAGCGATGCACTGTTATTTTGTCCATTCGCTATAGAACTTGTGTATTAAGGAAATATCTTCGTCAAATGACTTCGAGTAGAAAAAAATGTAAATTAAAAAATTTTTTTCTGATTTTAATACAATATACATTTTATCACTATCCAATTTTGCGTCTACTCCAATCTGGTAAAAGAGGATTTTTTATTCTATTAAATTCGGAGATTTATATTGGTCTACAATGTCCCCACAATTTGATCACTCCAGCATTCTTTCGAGCATTCCTTCGAGCTTGTCAGTGTCGCGACAGAGACAGATAGTGATTGACAGCAGTTCCATAAAACAAAAAGTGAATAAATATCATTGTGATCATTAAATGCTCAATAAAAAATGTTTGATAGGTTTATTCATCTACATTAATAATGTGATATCATCTCGCGAAGTAGAATTGTTCTCATCGTAAACATAAACACGAACATGTCAGTGAACACGTAGCGCTTGTCTCTATCGAGCCCATCTACGTGGCAATAATTATCACTGAGATATCGAATTATTTTCGTCAATGTTATGATCAAGACGATAGTTAACGTAAGTAACATTGCATATTTCACCAAAGGGCTGATTAAACAATATAATATAATAATCTTTACTAGTACTAAACATATCATGTAATGTATGTTGGGATAGAGTAACAAGTATAAATAAATTTATTTACTTATAATATCAAATAGAGAGAATATGCAAGAACATAAAATAAAATATAATTCTGTATTTTGTAAATTAAAGTAGGTCATTAGTTACGTCTATCATATAAACTGTAATTTAATAATATATAAAAAGTATTTAAACTTATTTACATTAATTTACAATTTAAAAAAAAATCCGTTCTGAATACGAAATCTTTTTGTTTATTATTTTTTACAGAATTTATAGGAATGCACGAAAAAAGAAAGAAATTACAGACCATGCGAGCTTTAATACTTGTGGGTGGTTATGGAACCAGATTGCGACCTCTTACTTTAAGTCGACCTAAGCCACTTGTCGAGTTTGCAAATAAACCTATACTTTTACATCAGATCGAAGCACTGGTATATATTTAAATATTTATAATATTGATTTATCAAAGTTTCATACAAGTATACTCTTCATTATCTTTCTAAGTATACTTCTTAATTTTTTATTAGGTACAAACAAATGTAACTGAAGTTATATTGGCCGTTTCCTATCGGGCACAACAGATGGAAGAAGAATTGGTTCATGAAGCAAAGAAATTAGGAGTACGACTTATCTTTTCTCATGAACCAGAACCATTGGGTACCGCTGGACCACTTGCGCTCGCGCGTGAATACTTATGTGCCAGTGATGACCCATTCTTTGTTTTGAACTCTGATATCATTTGTGAATTTCCTTTTAAACAGCTCCTTGAATTCCATGAGAATCATGGTAAAGAAGGAACTATAGTTGTCACTAAAGTAGAGGAGCCATCAAAATATGGTGTGGTTGTATATGAAGAAGATGGAAAGATTCAGAGTTTTGTTGAAAAACCACAAGAATTTATATCCAATAAAATTAATGCAGGTATAAAATAGTAGAAAGATTTTTAGAGTTGTTTGGAAAGATGTATATGTGTATTTCACAATTTTTTTTTTTTTTTTTTGCAAAATATAGGTATGTATATCCTTAATCCAAGTGTATTGAATAGAATAGAATTGAAACCTACGAGTATCGAAAAGGAAGTTTTTCCTAATATGGCTCAAGATGGAGAATTATACGCTATGGAATTACCAGGTTTCTGGATGGATGTGGGACAACCTTTATATATATATATATTCTATGTACGAGTTAATTGTTCATTCATACTTAGTATCCATCACTTTATTTAGGAATGTCTATGTATCTTGCTTCATTGAGGCAAAAGCATCCTGAACAGCTTCATTCTGGACCTGGTATAGTAGGCAATGTCTTGATTGATCCAACTGCTACAATTGGCAAAGATTGTAGAATAGGACCCAATGTCACAATTGGACCTGGTGCCACTTTAGCTGATGGATGTTGTATTAAACGAAGTACTATTCTTAAGGCAGCTGTAATAAAAGAGCATGCTTGGCTAGATGGGCAAGTATTAATTGTGTGTATTGTAAATATATAAAACATAAAATTTACATCAAAGTAATTAAAAATATGTAAACAGTTGTATTGTTGGATGGAGAAGCGTCGTAGGACGATGGGTGAGAATGGAAGGTACAACTGTATTAGGAGAAGATGTTATCGTGAAAGATGAGTTATATATTAATGGTGGACAGGTTTTGCCGCACAAGAGCATTTCCACTTCTGTACCAGAACCGCAGATCATTATGTGACCAAAGACCATAACCTGAGTTAAAACCAGTGAAGGAGATAATTGACCAAGACACGTTTTTATTCACTTTTATTATTTTTATATAAAATACGTCTCCAAAATATCTTCGCATTAAAATTTAAAATATATATATATATATACACATTATAATTTTGCTTCACAAGCAATTGTCGTAGTCTTGTCTTCCAACAAGCAATTGCTTTATAAACGATTTAGAAACTTGAATTATTATATATCAGTGCACAAAAATATAATTAATGACATTAGTAAGGAATTAAATTATTTTTACTGGTAGACCTCGTACTATTATTGCAGCTGCTGTCATATAATGTATACAACTGTTCTTAGCTTTTGCCACTGCCCTTAACATTTCTGATTCCATTTTTGTTTTATCCTTTACTCCGTTTTTTGTAAATTCTAAAAAATTTAGTAGTAAAGAGTCATGGTGCATATTATATTAAACGAACAAATATAAAGAGTTTTTTCAATTTCTAATACTAACTTAGAGTGCCAGAAATCCAACTATCCTTATCTACCTCAGCCCATGATTTCTCTACAGACGAAGGAATCCAATTACTCATAAAATTTGCGGTCATTTTATCAATATCAGCGTCCGTTATTTCCCAAAGCATACCTAAGAGGCAAGGACTAAAAATTGAAAATTAACACACCATTAATTTACTTATAAATGTGAATTAAAGAGAAATGTTTCGTAAGCGATTTTTTTAATAAATTTAAACGAAAAGAAATTCTTATATATATGGTACATATATAAATAAAAAATATTTTTTTACCTGCATGCTATTAAATATTGATTTGAAACGCCAAAAGGTGGATATCTTCCACCTATCACAAGTAATTTTACGCTGCTACATCCAAACAATAAAACAGTAGATTTCACTCTCAATCTTTCGATATCTTCTCCAGATAAATATTCTATGCCATTTCCATGACCAGTATACCTATAAAAATGAAGGAAAGAGTAAACGAAAATGCAAGCAATGAAATTATAAGTAGATTAATGACTGCTAATACATAAATAAGATAAAATTTTTGTACATTAGAATATCATGGTTTATTAACGCATCTTCGAACATTTCTTCACTAGGTCGTGCATTATAACAACTTCTCCACTTTGGTAACCAAAAGTTCATGAAAATCTTCACACGTTTTTCCATTTTTTCGAGATCACCGGAAGGATTGACTACACAAATTCCCATATCATCCTTTGCTTTAATTAGTTTACAACCATCCAAAATAGTATCTTCGTGTTCTTTGAATAATGCATATGCTACATGCAGAGATGAAAAACGGGTAACAGGATGGTTTTTGATAATTTCCATAGCTTCAAACGCTATATAATCTATATGCTTAAAAAATAAAAAAGATCTTTATATACGAAACACATTTACATAAATTCGTATTCTTAAGCATACATTAATATTATGCTTGTACACATTGCATTCTTACCTCATCAATAATTAGAACCAATGTTTTCCGCTTTGTATTCTTTAGGTTCTTTATATATGGTAATTTTCCATAAATAGATAAAATGACATTGTTTGCAAGTTTTTCATGTTTGGGAAGTAGAAATTTAATTGCACGCTCTATTTCCTCACGTGTAAGAAAGCATGCACCTGTGGCTACTTTTCTCAAAAGCCACCTACATCTTTTTGATATCTCATCACTAGAAAAATAAAATAATGAAATTTAATATGCATAAAAAAACAATGAAATTCCAATAAATACTTACGAAGATTTGAAATCTGATATTAATTTATCGATCATTTGATGAATTTCATCTACCATTTCCATGTTTTCAATAGGGTCAGCCATAAATAATATTCTCCATTCTCTTAACCATACATTCTCCAATGCGCTTATAGCCGTCTGTAATAAATTAGTTTAAAATTGCTCTTAGTGTTTAATTTCGAACTTGTATGTTGCTCTAATTACAAAAATCTACCTTCATTTTGTTGTTTTGATTTACACGCATCATCCAATACTGCGTATTATTCGTGTAAGTAGTCTTTAGCACAGACGTTAAGCCATCCAATAGTTTCCGAATTTCTTTGCAGACATCGTAAGAAACTTGTGTCATAGGCTTTGGCACAGTTATACATAATGGTTCTATATCAGATGTACCCGTAGGAAGTACTGTAATATGTACAGCATGCATTACATTAGACGTACGCTTTTCATATCTTGATGTAGTTGGAGATTCATACGGAAGAGTAACTTGAATCATGTACCACTCTGTAAAAGAAATTAGAAAAATTTTAATTTATATGAAAAAAAATCATAATAAAAGACAAAAGATATCTATACCTTTCGGTAATTCTAATAATTTTGCTTTTAATGATTCACTGTTTGTAAATTTTGTCTCGAACTTTACATGTGTTGGTCTTAGCCCATAAATTTGAGATTCATTCCTCACAGATTCACGCATTTGAGTCTTTTGATATCTATGCAAGATGTGTTGTCGAAGTATTACTGCATGAGCTTCAACCAAATGATGAATAGCTGTAATCTCATTGCCAATCTAGAAGAATATACATATATGTGTATACATATATAAAATTTAGTGCAAAATAAATTATCACATGTATTTTTTAATTATTACAATATATTAAGTATACATGTATTATAGAATAATTTATATTTTTTATAAACCGTATAGTTTATATTAAAAATTCAATTACCTCTAAATTACAAATAGCTAACATTTTATTCAAACTGGCATATTCAACACTTCCTACATAGCTGCATTGTGCATCTGTGAATAATTTCTCTACATTACTTTTGATTTCCTCCAATTTTTCTTTCTCGTTGTTTCTCCTAGATTTTTTTGTCTCACTCAAGCTTTTTGTTTTATCCTTAAAATCATCTTTAGAATGACATTCTTGCAAGATTCCCATAATTTTGTCAGTAATACGAGCCATAGTTTATTTTTATATACAACTTTGTTTATAATATAACAATAATAAATTCATGTCATTCGAACGCGCAAAGAAAATTTTATAAAGAAATGAACATCTATATCACTCAAATCACTTGTCTGTTTTTCTATTTTCGTGACACAGTAAAATTTCAAAATGCTAACGATCCACTTTGGCAATTGAACTTTGTTGCAATACACATTATTGCGATTTATTCTATTAATTATATTACATATATAAGGAAATTTTTTATATAAAAATTAATATTATTAATTACGTGAGACTTTAATTACGATAAACTTGTAAATTGTTGTAAATTTTAAGTTAAATCAGCAGTTATACTGGATTCATACTGATTCTCACTGCATCAAATATGCGTTATACGACGCTCTGCAACCAATCAGAAAAATAGTATCATCGATTCGAAACAAAATCCTGTTTTCTGATTGGTTGCAGAGTCGTCGTATGCAGTGTGAATCCAGCATTAAACGTCGGAACGCACATGCGTACGAATCGTAGAATCGTATCAGAGAGAAACCTGAGAGCGGCCATGGAGGCCTTTTTCTTGTAATGCTTCTAACTGCCC